>NC_041383.1:117715498-117718837 GCF_002162155.2 Triticum dicoccoides
GTTTGTACGCGTGGGGGTGGGGGGAGGGGAGCGCCTGGGCTTTTTTACGCCTCGTGCTCCTTTCTTTCCTCCTCTCGTTCGTTGCTCTGCGGATTTAATTTCCGGCGGAGACGACGCCCCGCCGGTGCCACGGCGACGCGGTGAGTTCGAGCTCGCTCCCGGAGCTTGTCGCTGACAAATGGGACCGAGATGTTCACTGCAATTTTTGGGCCCACTTGCCAGTGAGATGGTGAGGTTCTCGCTTGTGTGTGTAGCGGCGGTCCCGGTTAAAGCCGACGTGTACGGCTGTGACGTGAGGCTTTACTGCAGACTGGTGGGCGAGGGGGAAATGCCGGTGCAGTGTTTCCCCGGACCCACAGTTCAGTCAGTGAGTTCAGGGCAACGATGAGTTTGACATTGGACACTGGGATCTGCTGGTACTAAAAATATCAGTGCGAGTGGGCTTTCAGGCCTATTGGATTTGTTCGTTGGTAGGCCCAACTATTTTGTGTGATATCGATGTTCATTGTAGACCGGAAAACATGGAAAATTATCGACTTCCATGCTCAACTATTCTATGCTCCGACAAATGCTTCTTTATCGACTTCTAAATCTCGTCTCAACGGACGAGTGGTTATTACGATTTTTAAAGTTGGTATGGCTAAGGCGTTTTCGATCTTCTAATGGGAGGAAGAAAAATGTTACTCCCTCTGTCTCATAATGTAAGATGTATTTTGACATTATACTAGTGTCAAAAAAGCCTTACATTATGAGACGGAGGGAGTAATATGTTTTGCAATGTAATCTTTTTTCAAATAAAATATCCTTTTTATTTATTATTAATAATGGTTACATCGTCTATAAAAAAATTTACAATATCGTTCATAGGTTCCTCAAACTAATCCCTTGTCTCAGAAAAATTGGCTACTCTAGCAACTTCATAAGTTACTTTATTTGCCTTCCTATTACAGTGTTCAAATCTAACTAACGAAAAATCACAAGCCAAAAAATAACAATCATCAAACACAGCCGCCGCCGCTCCCGTTGTATGTCCTCCATTCTTCATCGTGTCAATTACTTTCATATTGTCGTCGGAGTTAACAACAAGTCGGTTACTTCCCGCCTTTTGTGCAAGTAATAAGCCAAAACATAGTGCCATGGCTTCTGCTGTTAAAACGTCTGCACACCAACCCATCTTCCAATTTCCTCCAACAATAAATCTTCCTTTATCATCTGTAAGTACAGCTCCCGTTGTGCCTTTAAGCATGTCTTGATCGAAAGAAGCATCAACATCTAATTTCATAAAACCTAGAGGGGGTCTCGTCCATCCCTCTATTTTATTTGTTGCCTTGGAGGATTGGGCAATAACATAGTTCGTCGTTATAGCACGGGCTCCCATCAAAATTTGGTATGCATCTTGGGTCTTCTCCTGATGAACTAGCGAACGTCTTTCCCGCCATAAATACCAGGCTGTTATAGCGATCAGTTCGCGAACATTCTGTATGCCCACTATAGATAGCTCATGTTCTGGCATAAAAATTATAAATTCAAGTACTGCCTCTCTCGCACGATCGACCGCACAGGCTTTTTAATGGCTCCGTGCAATCTCAGTTTCTCCCACACCTCTTTTGCCTTTTGACATAAAAATAATAAGTGTTTAGTATCTTCATGCCCGTTCGTACATGATGGGCAGGTGGGCGAAAATTTCATATGTCTATTAGCAAGTGTAACACGACATGGAGGGTTCCATGTAAGGTACGCCAAATAAAGATCTTCACTTTTGCTGGACAAGATGATTTTCAAATCTTGCTCCAAATAGTATTGACATTTATTCCTCCAATGCCATCTGAGTGTTGCAATTTCCTCCCATGTTGCGTTTTCCATTCCTCCAGATAAGCAGAACGAACCGTGAACAGTCCATTCTTTGTAAAGCTCCAAGCTATGAAATCCGACATGTCATACGTGGGGAGGGGGATCGTAAGCACCCTCTGGACATCAATTGGCCACAACGTTTGTCTTACCAAATCTTCATCCCAGCAATTGTTGATTGGATCATATGAGATTAGCAACTTTTGTTAGAAGCTGCCCTCTTCTAGGAGTGATAATTTTCCTATTTGCCCCATTCGGGGTCCATGCATCTCTCCAGATATCAATATTCTGTCCATTACCAACTCTCCAAATATAACCTTTTTTGAGAGAATCCACTCCGGCCATAATGCTTTGCCACGTGAAAAAGGATCCTTTTTTCAGACTCGCATTCATTAAATCTCCATCTGGAAAATATTTAGCTCTCAAAATTGTAGCACATCTGGAAAATATCCACGCTTGTTTGGCTAACAAGGCCAGATTGAAACAATGTATGTCTCGAAAACCCATTCCTCCTTGGTTTTTTGGTACACACATCTTCCACCATGCCATCCAATGCAGTCTCTTTTGATTGTCTTCATCACCCCACCAAAAATGTGATATCGCGTCAATGATTCCTTTACAATTTTTTTTAGGAATTTTAAAGACGGACATTGCATAAGTTGGGATAGCTTGTACAACCGATTTGAGAAGGATTTCCTTTCCTCTTGCTGATAGCAACTTTTCCTTCCAACCACTGATTTTCATAACAATTCGGTCTATTAGGAATTGAAAACAATCGCTTTTGTCCATACCCACATTTGAAGGAAGACCCAAATATTTGTCATTGAGAGCTTCAGTCATAATGTTCAGAATAGTACATATATGCACCTTATCTTCCACTTTCGTGTTGGGACTAAAAAATATACTAGATTTTTCAGCACTCACCATTTGCCCCGATGCAGCACAATAAGCATCCAAAACTGCTTTCAGCGCCTCCGCGTTCATGGAATTAGCTTGCATCAGGATTAATGAATCGTCCGCGAATAGGAGATTTGAAATAGATGGGGCATCTCTGCTAACTTTAATTCCAGAAATACTTCTATTCTCCTTTGCATTAGCTAAGAGTGTAGTCAGGCCTTGCGTACATAACAAAAATAAATATGGGGAGAGAGGGTCCCCCTGCCTCGGTCCTCTAGATGGTTTGAAGCTCTCTGTTTCTTCCGTGTTAAAACGAACCCGATATTTCACCGAGGTCACACATTGCATAATTAAATTCACCCAATCCTACTGAAAGCCTAGTCTCAACATGATTTCATTTAAAAAAGGCCACTCCACTCGGTCATATGCTCTGTGTTTTGCAATGCAATCTCATTGTACTAACGGCCTGCGTCCAGTTGTCTTTCCATTGTATTGCCTTTTTTGCGGGGTGGCTATTGATTTCCTTGATAAATAAGATGTCATTTGGATGTCACTTTTCAAAAACATGCGCACCTTCACTGTTATCCGCCTACC
>NC_041383.1:117719192-117754822 GCF_002162155.2 Triticum dicoccoides
CAAAGATAGATGTGACCGACCGAATCGGGGTTGGAGACTTGAGTCGGAGTTGGGAGCGAAATGGCCAACAACGGTGTAACCGGTGGAGGCGAGGTAGTGCCTTAAACAGTGTGGGTCTGAGGAGGATCATCGGCATTGGAGAAGGGAAATGTTCAAAGGGATGGGGACGAGGTGTTGACTTGGGCAGGGCAACGAGGCGGTATGACAATGGTGCTAGCCACTGGTAGCGGGAGACATATGATTGGAATAATGGCGACAGATGGGTCAGCGAGCGTCGATGTCGGTGGTTGGCTCGTCCCATAGGGTCTATTTCACACAAAGATTGTATAATAGGAGCACTCGGAGAACATGTCCGATGCGCCAAGCTCCAATGCAATCATTTTAAAGAAACTTTCATATGATTTTTTATGGTTTCGGTCCTCAGGGATTTTTGTCATTGCGGTGGTCATTTGATTCACATGATTTGAATCCTTAGGAATTTTCCTATATGATTAATTTATACTCCATTTTGAATGATTTTTTCCCTCATACTTCTCGATATAATTATTTTGTTTTTCTTATGCTGTCATACACTTTTTCATCAAAATTCCTATAGTTTTTTATCCTATGGGATAGGAGAAGACATAACATCTTATTCCTACGTCTTTTCCTATTCCTGCATTTTGATAATCTTGTGAATCAGAGAGGCCCCTAATGTATAAAAGTACATGTCTATATATTTTAGTTTAATTTATTTTGAGAAAAATGTATACATATAATGTCTAACGTGCCACAAGATGTTATTTACATGTTCAACTCACAGCTCGGAAATAATCATAACAAAGTCAATCGTGGTAGCGCTAATGGGACTAACTCATAGCCCAATTTGTACTAAGCAACAGTTATAGTATAATTTGTCTTGTTTGTATCTTAAATTAGTACTCAAATTTATAATTAAATTGTGTGGTATGATAGTTTTTTGTGTCTATCAACTCATGTTTTCATTAGGACTTTTATCGTGGACTAGATAATTGCACGCGCGTTGCAACATGTGTAAATATTCGATAGTGTGTTGGCCCATAATTAACTTTCATATTAGTATGATTGTCTAAATAACTGTTTATCAAATCCCCCGTGATTTGCATATTTGAATAAGTTATAGGATTTTATTTGGGAATCACTTACTGTCTTGCCAAAGGAAACATATTTTTTTAGCTAAGTTGATAAAAGACGAGAGGGAAGGGGGGACGTTGGGCGAACGACGATATGGACGACATGACCTTACATTCTTTTTAAGTGAAAGAGATCGCTAACATTGGGTGCATCAGTATCACAAAAACTAGAGGTGAACATGATACATTGTTTGTAGTTGTCGGTGAGAAACGACACCTATGGGATCACTGGAATCCCTACTACGGTTGCGGGGCGCGGGGTTGTGAGAAGAGCGGGACTAACAGACAACACAAAGGGGATTTGCCCAGGTTCGGACCGCAAAGATGCGTAAAACCCTACGATCCTACTTTGGTGGATGTATTTAGTGTTCTTGAGCTCTTGAGCTAGCTCTGGGTGTTCCAGGTTCGAAAGAGCCGAATCCTTCCTCAGTGCGCCATGGGCCTCCTTTTATAGGCGGAAGGGGCTGCCACAGTGGCACACAAGAGGTGGAAAGTGCTACAGCGCTGTGAGCTTATCACTGATGTTACAGGACAAAAAGCATTTAATGCGAGGCTTAGGTGTCCCTTCACTTTATCGGGGACGGGAGCGAGGCCCATCCCGTCCGTCGCCGCTCCTCCTCGCTCCGACACGCGCCCCGACCAGCGATGCATGCGGCGCCATGTAGGCAGGCAAGCAGCTGAGGTGGCGCGGTGGTGGAGCCTCTACGAGGACTTGCATGCCGCCACGTGGGTGCGTGCTGAGTTGGCCTGGAAGCTGCGTGCTGCCACGCAGGTGCCTGCCCAACTGGTTGGGCTGGCAGCTGCATGCGAGCGGCGGCGGGGAGTTGGTTGGTGCGGGCCTGACAGTGGCCCTGCTGTCGCCTCTGGCAAGGGTCTTGCCGGGTGGCCCGGCAAGGGTCCTGCCGTGGCGCGCTGGCGTCCCCGGCAAGGGTCTTGCCGAGGGTCTTGTGGATTCTTTCGGTAGGGAACTTGGTGAGGATTGTTGCCTTCCAATCTTTATCTTTTTCTTGAGCATTCTATGTCTTCACAAAGATCTGCATGCCACCATGGAGGTGCCTCCCGAGCCTTGGTCCAACATGGCTGTTTGGAGACCGTGGCTCGAGGGAGCCCCGCTCCACTGATGTGGGTGAGCTGCCCCCTTGCCGAGGCTGCCCCCGGCAAGGGTCTTGCCGGGGCAACCTGCTTCGCCCGTCTGTGCTTTGTGGCCTTAGTTCTTGATGTTGTCTTGTTCGTCTTGTGCTTTTGGCTTCTCTCCGGCTTTCCTTTCCTGCCCTGTTATGCGTAGCCGTGGCGGGTGGCCCTAACTGCCCGTGCACAAGTAAAGGGGTCAAAAGCAGAGCCCCTATTTTTATACACCGACAGTAGTCTAGACATTGACACCTGTTACAAAAAAAACCCGGCATGAGCAGGAGAATTGCTGCTTCAGTAGGTGAGTTCTTTGGCACCGACATCGTGAGGAAAATGATTTGCTGCTTCAGTAGGTGCCCCTGCAAAGGCATTTGGATGTGAGCTGTAGTTAGATTAGTTTTTTAGGGTATAGTTAGATTAGCTGGATCAGCTCCATGGGTAAACGAAGCTTGAAGAAATTCGGAGTTCTGGAGAGGGTCCAGAACACCTCACAATGAGCTCAGAGAACGAATGCAAGATGTGATAATAATATTTAATGGGGACTGATGTCATAAATATCAAATAGTTTCAGTACAGACTGCCCATGATTGCACCTAGGAGTACATAGCAGAATATCCTGAAATAAATCGGCTATCTGGAGAACATTTGAGAGGATAAGTCGTCTGCATGACTGGATTAAACATATATACTGGTGCCAATACACGTCTCCAGCTACCGAACACTGATTCCCAGCATCTTGCAAACTGCCAGCTTACTACAGAATTGCGTGTTCCTTCATTTTGCTAGATTTAGTGGTTGTCATGTTAAGTCTCTTTGGTCAAACACTTGCCTTGCCTTATTAGTGGCCGCCATGTAGAGAACTGCTGTTTTGGAACCTGCAACACCAACAATGGCGTGGCGTCAGCGTCATTGCAAATGCAAAAACCCAGTAAAATGCTTGCAGATGCTCAGCGGTATGAGCCCCCAGCTTCCATCCATTTCTTTTTACCATCGCTTATTGTGGTCATCAGTCCTGGATGCGCAGGCATATTAAGTTCTGGCCGCGCTGAAACTGTGAAACAGAGGACTGTTTTGGTGAACGGAGATTGGAAAAAATGCTAGCAGCTCTGCCTCGTTTACGTTTGAGAACAAGCTGAAGCTCTTGGTAGCTATGGCAGATGTAGATCATATTGTCCGAGCTCAATGGATAGTGTGGCGTTACGTGCGACTGTAACTCCGTAGAAAGCGTAGCATGAAACATGGAACCGCGGGATAGAACGGGGGGAAATGGCAATATATGTCACTGCATGTTCAGCCGCTCAGTTAAATGCTCGAAATTAACCATCAATCATCTCATACACGTATAGTACATCGAAGCACAACAACACCAAAATGAATGAAAATATTCATGTCAAGGAAATTTCAATCCCGTGGCTCAAGGAAACAGCGACATCAACGAGCAGCAGAAACCGCGTTACTCCGTCGTCGGTCCATCAGTCGCGGCACTGCGTGATGGCGGAGCAGCCGCGCTCGTAGGGGTTGGCCTCCGCGCCGGGGCGGCAGTTGTAGTAGGACGCGCCGGAGTAGGCGCACGGCACCTTGCTGGCGTACAGCGCGCCGTAGCTGATGTACCCCGCCGTGCCGTTGGTGTCGGTGCTGTTGCCGCCGGCGTCCTGCAGCAGCCGCCTCCTCGGGCCGTCCTCGGCGCTCGCGCGGACGATGGGCGCTGCCGCGACGGCGGCGACGGCCAGGACGAGGAGGAGCAGAGGCAGAGCACGGAATGCCATGGCTGTCCTGGTCGCGCGCGTTGCCGGTGGTGGGCGAGGATGCTTTGGGTTTGGGAGACGGCTGAATGCTGATGGCCGGGGAGTTTGTGTTGTGAGCGAGGTTTTAAACAGCACGTACGCGGGTAGGAGGAGCAGGGTTCGTCGGAATGACGGGTGGGTGGCCACTCCGCCGGTTGACTTTGGGGCTCGCGTTAGGACTGGGGATCCACTACCATTTCCGCAGCTGGAGGAGACTTTGCCCGGTCTGCAGGTGCCAGCCGGAACACAAATCAAGATACTAATTGGCTAGTTTATTCATCTCTTTTACTGCCTTGCCGGAGCACGAATCAAGATACTAATACCTCCGTCCGGATTTATTGGTCCTCATTATATTTCGTGTCAAATTTTGACCATAGATTAAACTAATAAAATGTTCACGCATATCACCAAACATTATATTTTTGAAAACTATGTTCAAATACGAATCCAATGAGATAATTTTTCTTGACATGCATTAACGTTTTATTAGTTAAATCTTTAGTCAAAATTTGGCACAAACTATAAAAGGGACCTATAAACCAGGACGGAGATAGTACTAGCTTGGATAGTTTATTCATCTCTTTTACTGCCTCTGTGTAAGAGCATCTTAATCCGGCCGCCCCGAACCGGCCTCAACCTCGGGCGGGCAGCCCACTCACTGATCGTTCATGAAAATTGACTCAGACAGACGCCACAAACAGACACTAAACGTCCGGACTGACTGGCACCCCTCATATCCAGCCTAAATATGAGGCATATATGGAGCGCTCGGGCGCGTCCGTCACGTCGGACTGACACCGGGATCCCACACGGAATCGCTTGAAAACCTGGCGGTCCGATGGACGTCTCCTCTGGTGGTGGTGTGAACGCCGCGTGGCACCGATCCGGCACGCCGCCCGAGGCCAAATCCAGCTATTTAAACCAACCAGCGCCCCCAACGCTAGCCCATCCACCTCCTCCCTCTCCGCACCGCCTGCCCGAACCCATCCACCTCCTCTCTCCCGCTCCGCTCTCTTCCCACACTCTCCGGCTTCACCATGGTCTGGAGGAAGATAACCACCTACGCCATGCTCACGCTGGAGAACCAGTACGAGATCCACCAGGAAATCCGGGCAAGGCGCGCCACGTGCGCCGCCCGCATCGCTGCCGGGCTGCCTCCGGATTCGCCTGAACCAAAGGAGGGGGAGGGAGAGGAGCAACTGTTGGCTCCGATGGAGGACGACGAGGAGGCGGAGCAGCCGGAGCAGGACCTGGCATCGGCTACGGGCTTCAACATCGAGTAGGTGGATGCGGACTTCGCTGTCGCCCAAGCGGACGAGATGGTGGAACAGCAGGCCATCCTAGAGTCCATCCGGGACGAGGCCTATGTGAAGGCCAACCGGCGGTTCATCTGGCAGGAACGTGCAGCGAGTGGCGCCCTCTTCGACAAGGTTGAAGCGGGCATGGATGCGCAGGCCGCCGCGGAGGAGCCGGAGAAGTTGGAGCTGCGGCTACCGCCCATGTACCTGGCGCCTGGCACGAAGATAATGGACATCCCCGACGAGGAGTAGGCTAGTTGATCTACGTAGTGCGTAGGATTTTTTTTTTCTTTGCATGTTTTGTATGGATTTAAGATTTCTACTATGAGGTATCCGGATGCAGATGCAAAAATTTAAAGCTTGATCGGTCAGGCGCGTCCGCGGGTGTTTGAGGGCTCGGATTTGCCAACTGGACTCGTACTATCTCAGTCTCCCTCGTTTATCTAATGGACAACATCCAAGCTGCCCCCAACGGAAAAATTGCATCCAGACTCCTCAAACCTAGCCCAAATGATTGGGCTGTCCAGCATCCCTTAAATCCAGCTCATGTAGGGTAGATAAGGAGGTCTGTATACATCCATACACAACAGTCAATGTCGGACCGTCCCATGTTGGATCACCTCGACACGACCAGGGTCGGGCCGACAAAATTCGAGGCCCTGTGCCAAACTCTAAAATGAGGCCTACTTTCTTAGAAAAATAAAACTATAATCAATTTATCTACAACTCCTTTACGATATTGAATTAAATCCTCTATTTATTTTTTCTTTTCTTATGTTTCTGGTAACCAGATTCATATTCCCTAGATAGATTTTTAAGGATATAACTTGGCTTTTGAAACTAGACCAATTAATATAAAACTATCCAAATGATGGAAAAATTAAAGGGATACACATCAAACAGTTAGCAGCAAACTATTTTTTTGAGATCTAGGAGCAAACTATTCGTTGAACTAAGACAGCAGAATTCACAGACGTGAAACTTGCCTGGTTGAATTGTTCCTGGACGAGGCAAGAGGGGCTCAAGCAGTGGAGAGCAGCCCGGAGGCGAGCCATCACACCGAGATTGATTGACGAAGACGATGCACCTTGATTAGTATTACTATGATTTAAAAAAAAAAGAGGGAAAGTGGCAACGAGCGATCTAGCATCTGTCATGAAGGATGTAGTCAGTGCTCCTGAATATTTAATTTGAAGATTCATTTGATTAAGCTGATTTAGGGCGCGCGTAGCCGGAAACCAGCCGTGTGCCTATCCTACTCACCTGCTGTTGTTGTTGCCATGCCTCCCAGGGTTGCGGGCCTTGCCGCCGGTCCTGTGCTGCATCTTTAGCCTACAGCTGCGATCTGGCTACTGCGCCGTTAGGGTTAGTATCGTAGATCGGGGATCTGCTCCTGCGCTCACAGCTGTAGATCGTGCGAACGATCGGTATTCTTTCAGGCCATCGGTATCCGGGCCTTTCGGCCTGCTGGCTTAACTAGGCCTATAGAAAAAAATTGGGGCCCCCAAAATTCATGGGCCCTGTGCGGGCCGCGCGTTTTGCACAACTATAGGCCCGGCCTTGGACACCACATAAACCCCACCCCATTCCCATCTGGATCAAACCCTAGCACTCTTGACCGCTTCACTCCCCTCACGCTTCACTTTGGTCTGCGTCCGTCCCTTCCCTGCGCCACCATGTCTGACTCCGACAGGGAACCCGACCCCATTGGCTGGGACGTGCTCAGCAGATCAGATTCGAGCTCCGCCCCAGACGACGAGGAGCTCGTCCTACGCGTCGCCCTTTGCTAGTCGCGCAAGGATAGGGGTGGGAACTCGAGCTTTGTACTCTCCTCGGTGGCCCGGAGGGGCAACTCAAGCTTCATGCCGACCCCGCGCCAGCCCGTGCAGTCCGCGCCCTTCTTGTTGAGGCGGCGAGGTGAGCCGTGGTGTCCGACACCTTCAGCCCCTGCACCCTCACGGACCAATTTGGGTGCTTGTGCTTGTGCTCGCACCATCGATCCAGCAATCGTAGCTCCTCGAGTCGGATGCGCGGGTCGCTCACCACGCGAGGCACAGGGCGGCGTGATAACCAACAAGTATAGGGTATCAATTGTAGCCTCTTTCGATAAGTAAGAGTGTCGAACCCAACGAGGAGCTAAAGGTAGAACAAATATTCCCTCAAGTTCTATCGACCACCGATACAACTCTACGCACGCTTAACGTTCGCTTTACCTAGAACAAGTATGAAACTAGAAGTACTTTGTAGGTGTTGTTGGATAGGTTTGCAAGATAATAAAGAGCACGTAAATAAAAGCTAGGGGCTGTTTAGGTAAAGAAGCAATTAAGTTAGTATAGCGAGTGTGGAAAAGTGGTGGTAGGAGTTGCGGAATTGTCCCTAAGCAATTGACTACTTTACTAGACCGATAGCAAGTTTTATGTGGGAGAGGCCACTGCTAGCATGTCATCCCTGACTTGGAATTCTATGCACTTATGATTGGAACCATTAGCAAGCATCCGCAACTACTAACGTTCATTAAGGTAAAACCCAACCATAGCATTGAGATATATTGGTCCCCCTTCAATCCCGTATGCATCAATTTCTATACTAGGTTGAAACTTCTGTCACTCTTGCCCTCCAATACATAGTCCTATCAACATACAACTAACCCTATGGTGTGATCCACGCGCGCGCTCATATGATGGGCACCAAAGGACAGCAACATAGCCACAAGCAAATTAAACCAATCATAGCAATTCACTAATTACCGATAGGACAACGAAAATCTACTCAGACATTATAGGATGGCAACACATCATTGGATAATGATATGAAGCATAAAGCACCATGTTCAAGTAGAGGGTACAACGGGTTGCGGGAGAGTGGACCGCTATAGATAGATGGGGGAAGGTGATGGAGATGTCGGTGAAGATGACGGAGGTGTTGGTGTAGATCACGGTGATGATGATGGCCCCGGCAGCGTTCCGGCGCCACCGAGAGAGAGGGGGAGAGAGAGCCCCTTCTTCTTCTTCTTCTTCTTCTTCTTCTTCTTCTTCTTCTTCTTCTTCTTCTTCTTCTTCTTCTTCTTCTTCTTCTTCTTCTTCCTTGACCTTCTCCCTAGATGGGAGAAGGGTTTCCCCTCTGGTCCATGGTCTCCATGGCGTGGGAGGGGCGAGAGCCCCTCCGAGATTGGATCTGTCTCTCTGTCTCTCTCTGTTTGTGCATTCAAGATTCTGGCCTTTCACCGTTTCTTATATTCCCGGAGATCCGTAACTCCGATTGGGCTGGATTTTGGACACGATCTCTATCCGGATATTAGCTTTCTTGCGGCGAAAGAATGGGCACCAACTGCCTTAGGGGGTGGCCACGAGGGCCCAAGGCGCGCCTGACCCCCTGGGGCGCGCCCCCTGCCTCGTGGCCCCCTCAAGTGTCGTCTCGCGTTGATTTTTCTTCCCAAAAATCATGAATATTCCAAAAAAATCTCCATCAGTTTTTATCCTGTTTGGACTCCGTTTGATATGGGTTTTCTGCCAAACAAAAAACATGCAACAAATAGGAACTGGCACTGGGCACTGGATCAATATGTTAGTCCCAAACATAGTATAAAAAGTTGCCAAAAGTATATGAAAGTTGTATAATATTGGCATGGAACAATAAAAAATTATAGATACGACGGAGACGTATCAGCATCCCCAAGCTTAATTCCTGCTCGTCCTTGAGTAGGTAAATGATAAAAAATATAATTTTAGATGTGGAATGCTACCCTAGCATAATCTTGATCGTAAATCTAATCATGGCATGAATATTAAGACACGAGTGATTCAAAGCAATAGTCTATTGTTTGACATAAAAACATTAATACTCCAAGCATACTAACAAAGCAATTATGTCTTATCAAAATAACATAGCCAAAGAAAGCTTATCCCTACAAGATCATATAGTTTGGCCATGCTTCATTTTCGTCACACAAAATGCTCCCATCATGCACAACCCCGGTTTCAGCCAAGCAATTGGTTCATACTTTTTAACGCGCTTCAACCTTTTCAATCCTCACGCAATACATGAGCGTAAGCCATGGATATAGCACCATGGGTGGAGTAGAGTATGATGATGGAGGTTGTGTGGAGAAGACAAAAAGGGAGAAAGTCTCACATCGATGCGGCTAATCAACGGGATATGGAGATGCCCATCAATTGATGTCAATGTGAGGAGTAGGGATTGCCATGCAACGGATGCACTAAGAGCTATAAGTGTATGAAAGCTCAAACTGGAAACTAAGTGGGTGTGCATCCAACTTGCTTGCTCATGAAGACCTCGGGCATTTGAGGAAGCCCATCATCGGAATATACATGCCAAGTTCTATAATGAAAATTCCCACTAGTATATGAAAATGATAACTCAAGAGACTTTCTATATGAAGAACATGGTGCTACTCTGAAGCACAAGTGTGGTAAAAGGATAGTAACATTGCCCCTTCTCTCTTTTTCTCTCATTTTTTTATTTTTTTTATTTTCTCTTTTTTTGGTGGGCTTCTTTGGCCTCTTTTTTTTATTTGGGCTTCTTTGGCCTCTTTTATTTTTCATAAAGTCTGGAGTCTCATCCCAACTTGTGGGGGGATCATAGTCCCCATCATCCTTTCCTCACTGGGGCAATGCTCTAATAATGATGATCATCACACTTTTATTTACTTACAACTCAATATTACAACTCGATACTAGAACAAAAATATGACTCTATATGAATGCCTCCGGCGGTGTACCGGGATGTGCAATGATATAGCGTAGCAATGACATCAAAAACGGGCAAGCCATGAAAACATCATGCTAGCTATCTTACAATCATGCAAAGCAATATGACAATGAATGCTCAAGTCATGTATATGATGATGATGGAAGTTGCATGGCAATATATCTCGGAATGGCTATGGAAATGCCATAATAGGTAGGTATGGTGGCTGTTTTGAGGAAGATATAAGGAGGCTTATGTGTGATAGAGCATATCGTATCATGGGGTTCGGATGCACCGACGAAGTTTGCACCAACTCTCAAGGTGAGAAAGGGCAATGCACGGTACCGTAGAGGCTAGCAAATTGCGGAAGGGTAAGAGTGCGTATAATCCATGGACTCACATTAGTCATAAAGAACTCATATACTTATTGCAAAAGTTTATTAGCCCTCGAAGCAAAGTACTACTACGCATGCTCCTAGGGGAAGGGTTGGTAGGAGTTAACCATCGCGCAATCCCGACCTCCACTCATAAGGAAGGCAATCAAAGAACACCCCATGCTTCAAATTTGTCACACAAAGGTTACCATACGTGCATTCTACGGGACTTGCAAACCTCAACACAAGTATTTCTCAATTTCACAATTACTCCAGTAGCACGACTCTAATATCACCACCTTTATATCACAAAACTATTGCAAGGAACATATCATATTCAGTGATCTACAAGTTTTATGTAGGATTTTATGGCTAACCATGTAAATGACCAATTCCTGTCATCTCTCTAAATAGATATAAGTGAAGCAAGGGAGTTTAATTCTTTCTACAAAAGATATGACCATGCTCTAACAAATATAAGTGAAGCAAAAGAGCATTATACAAATGGCGGTTTTCTATGTGAAGGGAAACAGGCAATCCAAACTTCAAAAGATATAAGTGAAGCACATGAAGCATTCTATAAAGCCATACTCAAAAGATTTAAGTGAAGTGCAAAGAGCATTCTATAAATCAACCATGGACTATATCATACCATCATGGTGCATATAAGAAAAGTGAAAACTAAATGCAAAAGACGCTCCAAGATTTGCACATATCACATGAATGAAACAAATCCGAAAACATACCGATACTTGTTGAAGAAAGATGGGATGCCTTCTGGGGCATCCCCAAGCTTAGACGCTTGAGTCTCATTGAATATTTACTTGGGGTGCCTTGGGCATCCCCAAGCTTGAGCTCTTGCCTCTCCTCCTTTTCCTCATATCGAGACCTCCTCGATCTTCGAACACTTCCTCCACACAAAACTTTAACAGAAAACTCGGTAAGATCCGTTAGTATAGTAAAGAAAATCACTACTCTAGGTACTGTTGAAAACCAATTCATATTTTGTTTTTGCATTGTAGCTACTGTAATATAACTTTTCCATGGCTTAATCCACTGATAGAAATTGATAGTTTCATCAAAACAAGCAAACTATGCATCAAAAACAGAATCTGTCTTAAATAGGGCGGTCTGTAGTAATCTGAACATTCACCATACTTATGGTACCCAAAAAATTCTTCAAAAATTAGGAAAAACAAACAATTTGTATATAAAGACAGTGCAAACAATTTCAGAACCATTTTACGTTCCAGTAAAAAAATGTAAAATCGCGCATTACAGCCAACGTTTCTGTCCTACACCGCACAAACCAACAATCATTGTAAACATCCTAAAGGCAAACCTTGGCACATTATTTTTATAATACAATGGAATTGTACAAGGGGGTAATTATTTTTGTTGAAAAGTTTCTATAATGAAGATTGACAAAGTTTTCGTGAGCATGAACAAAGTTCAAGGTTAGCTCCCACTTTAACAATGCTCGTCTTTCTCACTTTCGCTTTTCTTTTTGAAATTTTTTTAGGTTCCCCTCTTTATTTTTATTTTTTTGTTTTTAAACTTTATGAAAGCACACAACAGAAATAAATGACTCTCTAAAACTTCTGGGTTGTCTCCCTAGCAGCTGATACGTCTCCAACGTATCTATAATTTTTGATTGTTCCATGCTATTATATTACCTGTTTTGAATGATTATGGGCTTTTATTATACACTTGTATATTACTTTTAGGACTAACCTATTAACCGGAGGCCCAGCCCATATTGCTATTTTATTGCCTGTTTCAGTATTTCGAAGAAAAGGAATATCAAACTGAGTCCAAACGGAATGAAACCTTCGGTAACGCGATTTTTTGGAAGAATATCATCCGGGAGACTTGGAGTTCACGTCAGAAGATCCTCGAGGAGGCCATGAGGGTGGGGGGCGCCCCCCCTACTGGGTGCGCCCCCTGTCTCGTGGACCCCTCGAGCACCTCCCGACCGACTTCTTTCGCCTATATAGTCCCACGTACCCTAAAAACATCAATGGAGAAGATAGATCGGGAGTTCCGCCGCCGCAAGCCTCTGTAGCCACCAAAAACCTCTCGGGAGCCCGTTCCGGCACCCTGCCAGAGGGGGAACTCATCATCGGTGGCCATCTTCATCATCTCGGTGCTATCCATGACGAGGAGGGAGTAGTTCACCCTCGAGGCTGAGGGTATGTACCAGTAGCTATGTGTTTGATCTCTCTCTCTCTCTCTCTCTCTCTCTCTCTCTCTCTCTCTCGTGTTCTCTCTCGTGTTCCCTCCATGGCACGATCTTGATGTATCGCGAGCTTTGCTATTATAGTTGGATCTTATGATGTTTCTCCCCCTCTACTCTCTTGTAATGGATTGAGTTTTCCCTTTGAAGTTATCTTATCGGATTGAGTCTTTAAGGATTTGAGAACACTTTATATATGTCTTGCCGTGCTTATCTGTGGTGACAATGGGATATTCACGTGATCCACTTGATGTATGTTTTGGTGATCAACTTGCGGGTTCCGCCCATGAACCTATGCATAGGGGTTGGCACACGTTTTTGTCTTGACTCTCCGGTAGAAACTTTGGGGCACTCTTTGAAGTACTTTGTGTTGGTTGAATAGATGAATCTGAGATTGTGTGATGCATATCGTATAATCATGCCCACGGATACTTGAGGTGACAATGGAGTATCTAGGTGACATTAGGGTTTTGGTTGATTTGTGTATTAAGGTGTTATTCTAGTATGAACTCTATGATAGATTGAGCAGAAAGAATAGCTTCATGTTATTTTACTACAAACTCTTGAATAGATAGAACAGAAAGGATAACTTTGAGGTGGTTTCGTACCCTACCATAATCTCTTCATTTGTCCTCCGCTATTAGTGTCTTTGGAGTGACTCTTTGTTGCATGTTGAGGGATTGTTATATGATCTATCTATATTATTATTGTTGAGAGAACTTGCACTAGTGAAAGTATGAACCCTTTGCCTTGTTTCCTATCATTGCAATACCGTTTACGCTCACTTTTATCATTACTTACCTTGCTGTTTTTATAATTTCAGATTACAAATACCCATATCTGCTATCCATATTGCACTTGTATCACCATCTCTTCGTCGAACTAGTGCACCTATACAATTTACCATTGTATTGGGTGTGTTGGGGACACAAGAGACTCTTTGTTATTTGGTTGCAGGGTTGCTTGAGAGAGACCATCTTCATCCTACGCCTCCTATGGATTGATAAACCTTAGGTCATCCACTTGAAGGAAATTTGCTACTGTCCTACAAACCTGTGCACTTGCAGGCCCAACAACGTCTACAAGAAGAAGGTTGTGTAGTAGACATCAAGCTCTTTTCTGGCGCCGTTGCCGGGGAGGTGAGTGCTTGAAGGTATATCTTTAGATCTTACAATCGAATATTTTTTGTTTCTTGTTTTATCACTAGTTTAGTTTATAAAAGAAAACAAAAAAAATGGAATTGAGTTTGTCTCATAGACTTCATCATTTTAATATCTTTCGTGAGTATGATGAAAAGCAAAATTGTGCTCAAGTGCTAGAGAAGAAATATATAAAATTCTTGATACTAAATGTTTGAATGATGAGCATGATTGCAATGTTGTTAGTATGAACTCTTTGAATATCCATAGTACTAATGATGATTGCTCTAGTCATGATGAAAATACTTCTTATAAGCATGTCAACTTTTGTGGAGTGCATGTTTGCATGAACACACCGGATAGAGAAGATATGTATTGCAAGAGGCATAAGCATTTAGAAACTAAATTGTTGCAAGAAAAGTTAAATGGGAGTGCTGAAAATTTACATTCCCTTTGTCGTACTTGTGAACTATGCAATGAGCGTGGTCATCTACATCTCCTATGCAAATTATTTCATGATCGAATCGTGTCAAAGAATTGTGATGATTTGATTTCCCTTGCACATTATAATGAACTTAGTTTGCTTTTGGGTTATGAAGAATTGAAACATTTAACTAAGGATCTTCCAAATTTTGCCCTTAAGAAATTCCTTGATATTGATCTAGAGAAGATTTATTTGTATTGTACGGTGAATTGCATTGAAAATCCTTATATTGCCAATTACCTAAAGAAAAGAAAACAAATAGAAGATGAAGAGAATATTAATGAAAGGGAAGAGACTTCCCATTATCCTCCTATTATTTCTTATGATGAATCAGGTATCGAGGAGGAGCCTTCTATTCAACCAATCTCATCAATAAGGAGCTCAAAGAAGAGGGTTGAACCCATACATAATGTGAAGAAGAAAAGAAAGAGAAGGGGCGGAAAAGGTTAAAAGGTATCCCTCCCAAATGATGTTACTCCTACTACTCATTGTGATGATGATAATTGCTATACTATTGGTGCTATCCATACTATTAATGATGAGAGTGATTATGCTTATGATATGAAAAGGCCCAAGCTTGGGGAAGCTATGTTTGACGAGTATGAAATATTTGAGAATATATTTGCTGAAAATAATGTTTGTCCCAAGCTTGGGGATGCTATGTTTAATGAAGATGATATTTTTAGCATCCCAAGTTTTGATATGCAAAGTTGTTATGATGATAGCATGCCTCTTATCTATGATGATTATATTGATGAAAGTGGGTTCGGAAGAGTGTCAACTTTAGGAAGTAGTTATCCCACTATTTTGTAGGATGTTGAATCTTATTGTGATGAATATGAAAGTGGATTTGGAAGAGTGTCAACTTTATTTAGTGATGATTCCACTATCTTAGAAGAGGTTTCAATCGATTATGATGAGAACAAAGTTGCTACTTATGATGATTATTGTGATAAAACTTATGCTATAATGAGTAGTGATGATTATATTTATAAAACTTGTCATGATTATGATTACCCTTTTTCTGAACATTACTTTTTTAATGTGGAAACAATTTATAGTATTGAAGTCTCTCATGATACTCTCACTATTCCGAATGAGAAGAATTTTGCTTATGTGGAGAGTAATAAATTTTCTATGCTTGTAGATCATGAAAAGAATGCTTTAGGTGCTGGTTATATTGTTGAATTCATTCATGATTCTACTGAAAATAATTATGAGGGAGGAACATATGCTTGTAGGAATTGCAATAATATCAAGTTTCCTCTCTATGTGTTGAAAATCTTGAAGCTATGCTTGTTTTACCTTCCTATGCTAGTTGATTATTGTTCCCATAAGTTGTTTGATCACAAAATCCCTATGCATAGGAAGTGGGTTAAACTTAAATGTGCTAGTCATATGCTTCATGATGCTCCCGTTATGTTTCAATTCTTCTCTTTTATGTGAGCATCATTGCCATCATCATGCCTAGCTAGAAAGGCATTAAAGAAAAGCGCTTGTTGGGAGACAACCCAATATTTACCCTTACTGTTTTTGTGTGTACACATGATTATGATACTGTAGTAATCATGTTTTATAGCTTTTTTTTCAATAAAGTGCCAAGTAGAACCTTTGGGAAGACTTGGGTGAAGTCTTTATGATCTTGCTGTAAAAAACAGAAACTTTAGCGCTCACGAGATTAGCTGCCATTTTTTTATTGGAGAGTGCTTTTAGGTTGATTATTTTTGCAGATGATTAATAGACAAATTACTCAGGTCCATAAATTTATTTCAGAATTGTTTGAGTTCCAGAAGTATACGTTTGATACAGATTACTACAGACTATTCTGTTTTTGATAGATTCTGTTTTCTATGTGTTGTTTGCTTATTTTGATGAATCTATGAGTACTATCGGAGGGTATGAACCATAGAGAAGTTAGAATACAGTATATATTGCACCAATATGAATTTAGAATGAGTTCATTACAGTACCTAAGTGGTGGTTTTATTTTCTTATACTAATGGAGCTTACGAGTTTTGTTTTGAGTTTTGTGTGGTTGAAGTTTTCAAGTTTTGGGTGAAGTTTCGATGGACTACGGAATAAGGAGTGGCAAGAGCCTAAGCTTGGGGATGCCCAAGGCACCCCAAGATAATATTCAAGGACAACCAAGAGCCTAAGCTTGGGGATGCCCCGGATGGCATCCCCTCTTTCGTCTTTCGTCCATCAGTAACGTTACTTGGAGCTATATTTTTATTCACCACATGATATGTGTTTTGCTTGGAGCATCATTTTATTTTATTAGTATTTGCTTTCTGTTAGTTAGAATAATGTTTTTCATCTTTATTTTCAATAAAAATGTCAAGGATAGCCTTTGCCATGCTTATTTTGCTAGTATACATGTTGCCGTTTGAAAACAGAAAGTTTACCGCTGTTGCAAAAATTCCCTAGAAAAGCCAGAGAATGATCTAATGTTGAATATTTTTTCACATTGAGCTTTGATAAATCTTATACAGCGTAGTATTTTTCTCGTAATTTTTGGAGTCAGGTAAGTATTGATACTCTTGCATTCTTTACAGACTGTACTGTTTTGGCAGATTGCTGTTATGGTTGATTGTTTGCATATGTTTGCTTGTTTAATGATTCTATTTGAGGATAGGAGTGTCAAATATGCAGATGCATTTAGTATGCAATGTTGAATAAGAATTTTAGTGATTTGTTACAGTAGAAAATGATAAGGTTTTGCATTGGTTTATACTAACCTATCTCACGAGTTCTTGTTGAGTTTGTTGTGGATGAAGCTTTTTGATAAAAAGAGAAACCATGATATGAGAGGAATTAAGGAGACATAAAAGCTCAAGGTTGGGTATTCCCAAGGCACCCCAAGAAATATTTCAAGAAGTCTCAAGCATCTAAGCTTGGGGATGCCCCCGTAGGCATCCCACCTTTGTTCTTCAACAACTATCGGTTAGTATCGGTTGAGCCTAAGGTTTTGCTTCTTCACATGAGTTGTGCTATCCTTGCAATGCCATTTTATATTGCTCTGCTTGTTGTTTGAATAAAATACCAACATCTGAAATTCTTTAATGAGAGAGAGTCTTCACATAGTTGCATAATTATTTAGCTACTCATTGATCTTCACTTATATCTTTTTGGAATAGTTTGTCATTTACTCGTGTGCTTCACTTATATTATTTTGAGAGTCTTAAACAACATGGTAATTTGAATAAAAACAATCATAGAAGTGAATTGGATGCTATGATCAATTTGATACTTGATAATTGTTTGAAGATATGGAGGTAGTGATATTAAAGTCATGCTAGTTGGGTGATTATGAATTTAAAGAATACTTGTGTTGAAGTTAGCAAGTCCCGTATCATGCACGTATGGTTAAAGTTGTGCAACAAATTTGAAGCATGAAGTGTACCTGGCTTGTGCATCCTTATGAGTGGTGGTCGGGGACGAGCGATGGTCTTTTCTTACCAATCTACCCCCCTAGGAGCATGCGCGTAGTGCTTGGTTTTTGATGACTTCTAAATTTTTGCAATAAGTATATGAGTTTTTTTTGACTAATGTTGAGTCCATGGATTATACACACTTTTACCTTTCCATCATTGCTACCCTCTTCGGTACCGTGCATTGCCCTTTCTCACCTTGAGAGTTGGTGCAAACTTCGCCGGTGCATCCAAACCCCGTGATATGATACGCTCTATCACACATAAACCTCCCTATATCTTCCTCAAAACAGCCACCATACCTACCTATTTATGGCATTTCCATAGCCATTCCGAGATATATTTCCATGTAACTTTCCACCGTTCCGTTCATTATCATTATGACACACATTACTTTTGTCATATTGCCATTGCATGATCATGTAGTTGACATCGTATTTGTGGCAAAGCCACCATGCATAATTTTTCATACATGTCACTCTTGATTCATTGCACCATCCCGGTACACCACCGGAGGCATTCATAAAGAGTCATATCTTGTTCTAGTTTCGAGTTATAATTCCTATGTTGTAATCAATAAAAGTGTGATGATCATCATTATTAGAGCATTGCCCAAAAAGAAAAAAAGAAAAAAAAGAAGAAAGGCCAAAATAAAATAAAAAAGGCCTAAAAAATAAAAAGGAAAAAAGGAAAAAAATAAAAAAATAAAAAGGGCAATGCTACTATATCTTTTTACACACTTGTGCTTCAAAGTAGCACCATGTTTTTCATGTAGTGAGTCCCATATATTGTGCTTCAAAGTAGCACCATGTTTTTCATGTAGTGAGTCTCATAGGTTGTCTTTTTCATACTAGTGGGAGTTTTTCATTATAGAACTTAGCTTGTATATTCCTACAATGGGCTTCCTCAAATGCCCTAGGTCTTCATGAGCAAGCAAGTTGGATGCACACCCACTAGTTTTCTTTTGTTGAGCATTCATTTATAGCTCTAGTGCATCCGTTGCATGGCAATCCCTACTCCTCATGTTGACATCAATTGATGGACATCTCCATAGCCCGTTGATTATCCTCGTCAATGTGATACTTTCTCCTTTTTTGTCTTCTCCACACAACCCCCATCATTATATTCTATTCCACCCATAGATCCATGGCTCACGCTCATGTATTGCGTGAAGGTTGAAAAAGTTTGAGATTATTTAAGTATGAAACAATTGCTTGGCTTGTCATCGGGGGTATAGAAGTTGGGAACATCTTTGTGTGACGAAAATGAAGCATAGCCTAACTATATGATTTTGTAGGGATGAACTTTCTTTTGCCATGTTATTTTGAGAAGACATGATTACTTTGATTAGTATGATTGAAGTATTACTATTTCTTTTATCGTTATGAACTTTTATTTTGAATCATTTGGATCTGAACATCCATGCCACAATAAAAGAAAATTACATTGAGAATTATGCTAGGTAGAATTCCACATCAAAAATTCTGTTTTTATCATTTACCTACTCGAGGACGAGCAGGAATTAAGCTTGGGGATGCTTGATACGTCTCCAACATATCTATAATTTTTGATTGTTTCATCCTATTATATTACCTGTTTTGAATGATTATGGGCTTTATTATACACTTTTATATTACTTTTGGGACTAACCTATTAACCGTAGGCCGAGCCCAGATTGCTGTTTTATTGCCTGTTTCAGTATTTTGAAGAAAAGGAATATCAAACGGAGTCCAAACGGAATGAAACCTTTGGCAACACGATTTTTTGGAAGAATATCATCCGGGAGACTTGGAGTTCACGTCAGAAGATCCTCGAGGAGGCCACGAGGGTGGGGTGCGCCCCCTACTAGGTGCGCCCCCTGTCTCGTGGGCCCCTCGAGCACCTCCCGACCGACTTCTTTCGCCTATATAGTCCCACGTACCCTAAAAACATCAACGGAGAAGATAGATCGGGAGTTCCGCCGCCGCAAGCCTCTGTAGCCACCAAAAACCTCTTGGGAGCCCGTTTCGGCACCCTGCAGGAGGGGGAACCCATCACCGATGGCCATCTTCATCATCCCGGCGCTATCCATGACGAGGAGGGAGTAGTTCACCCTCGGGGCTGAGGGTATGTACCAGTAGCTATGTGTTTGATCTCTCTCTCTCATGTTCTCTCTCGTGTTCCCTCTATGGCATGATCTTGATGTATCGCGAGCTTTGCTATTATAGTTGGATCTTATGATGTTTCTCCCCCTCTACTCTCTTGTAATGGATTGAGTTTTCCCTTTGAAGTTATCTTATCGGATTGAGTCTTTAAGGATTTGAGAACACTTTATGTATGTCTTGCCGTGCTTATCTGTGGTGACAATGGGATATTCACGTGATCCACTTGATGTATGTTTTGGTGATCAACTTGCGGGTTCCGCCCATGAACCTATGCATAGGGGTTGGCACACGTTTTCGTCTTGACTCTCCGGTAGAAACTTTGGGGCACTCTTTGAAGTACTTTGTGTTGGTTGAATAGATGAATCTGAGATTGTGTGATGCATATCGTATAATCATGCCCACGGATACTTGAGGTGACAATGGAGTATCTAGGTGACATTAGGGTTTTGGTTGATTTGTGTCTTAAGGTGTTATTCTAGTATGAACTCTATGATAGATTGAGCGGAAAGAATAGCTTCATGTTATTTTACTACGAACTCTTGAATAGATAGAATAGAAAGGATAACTTTGAGGTGGTTTCGTACCCTACCATAATCTCTTCGTTTGTTCTCCGATATTACTGTCTTTGGAGTGACTCTTTGTTGCATGGTGAGGGATTGTTATATGATCTATCTATGTTATTATTGTTGAGAGAACTTGCACTAGTGAAAGGATGAACCCTTTGCCTTGTTTCCTATCATTGCAATATTGTTTACGCTCACTTTTATCATTAGTTACCTTGCTGTTTTTATAATTTCAGATTACAAATATCCATATCTACTATCCATATTGCACTTGTATCACCATCTCTTCGCCGAACTAGTGCACCTATACAATTTACCATTGTATTGGGTGTGTTGGGGACACAAGAGACTCTTTGTTATTTGGTTGCAGGGTTGCTTGAGAGAGACCATCTTCATCCTACGCCTCCTACGAATTGATAAACCTTAGGTCATCCACTTGAGGGAAATTTGCTACTGTCCTACAAACTTGTGCACTTGCAGGCCCAACAACGTCTACAAGAAGAAGGTTGTGTAGTAGACATCAGCAGCGCTTTCTTTAAAGCCATTAAGCTAGGCATATAGTGCTCAAGTAATGGATCCACCCGGATCCCAAGGTATATCAAAGCCAATTTTAATTAACAATGATTTGTGATTTAGTAGTGAGCACAAAGTAACATATATCATGCAACAACGAAGTCTAACTCTCTTCCTATGCATTGGCATGTCATAAAAGAACAATTCATGCACACCAAGTAAAGGCCAATGCATAGTATAAGCAGTTTCTTGCAATTCTATCATGTTGGAAACATAAAGAGGCAGAGATGTAGTTCCTCTCTCATAATAATTGCAAGTTGGAGCAGCAAGCACATGCATATTATATCTATCAAAATCATCACGTGCAACGGTAAAATGCAACCCATCAACATAATCCTTAATAAGAGCAAATTTCTCTGATATAGTGTAGTTTGGAGAATTCAAAAAGATAATAGGACTATTATGTGTGGGTGCAATAGCAACAATTTCATGTTTAACATAAGGAACTATAGCAAGTTCATCTCCATAAGCATCATTCATATTGGCATCATGGCCACAAGCATAGCAAGCATCATCAAAAAGGGATATTTCAAAAGAATCAACGGGATCATAACAATCATCATAGCAATCATCCTTCGGTAAGCACGAAGGGAAATTTAACAATGTATGAGTTGAAGAGTTACTCTCATTAGAAGGTGGGCACGGGTGATCAATCCGCTCTTCCTCCTTTTGTTCCTCGCTCTCCTCCTCATCTTTTTCATCCAATGAGCTCATAGTTTCATCAATTTCTTCTTCCATAGACTCCTGCAAAATATTAGTCTCTTCTTGGACAGTGGAGACTCTCTCAATAAAATCATCAATATCGGAATTGAATTCATAATTCTCATAGCAATATTTAAGTATAGCAAAATTTTCAGGTCTGTAAACAACATCATCAAGATTTTCACACTCTTTAAACAAAGATTTGATTTCATAAGCACCCAAAAAGCAACGAATTCTTCTATTTGTTCCACATCATAGTAATCATATATACCATTAGCATAAGAACCAATGTTTTATCATCATTAAATTTGCATGAAAAGGGAAGGTGTGGAGCCTTTATCCTAGAGCAACAAGTATAATCATATCTCAAGCATAGTTCCCGAGCATACCAATGCAATATATGATTTTGATCCCATAATAATTTCCCTTTTTGAGTCAAGCGATAATCCCTAAAGTATTCACGTTGATACAACGTGTCTCCCATTACATAATTGAATGGGGTTTTCTCAGGATTATTAAAGTAGTACATAATATTTTTCACATAACCAACATCGAGGGTTTTAGGAGGTTCCCAATCTCCATGAGTAGCAAGTACACCTAATTTTTTTTGGTATTTCGTGTTCCACATCCATAACTAAAGATAGAGAACAACTTAGAACAACATATAAAAATTACTTAGTGATAAAGCAAACAAGCACACACGAGAATATTCACCCCACACTATAACTCCCCGGCAACGGTGCCAGAAAAAGGTCTTGATAACCCACAAGAATAGGGGATCAATTGTAGCCTCTTTCGATAAGTAAGAGTGTCGAACCCAATGAGGAGCTAAAGGTAGAACAAATATTCCCTCAAGTTCTATCGACCACCGATACAACTCTACGCACGCTTAACGTTCGCTTTACCTAGAACAAGTATGAAACTAGAAGTACTTTGTAGGTGTTGTTGGATAGGTTTGCAAGATAATAAAGAGCACGTAAATAAAACATAGGGGCTGTTTAGGTAAAGAAGCAATTAAGTTAGTATAGTGAGTGTGGAAAAGTGGGGGTAGGAGTTGCAGAATTGTCCCTAAGCAATTGACTACTTTACTAGACCGATAGCAAGTTTTATGTGGGAGAGGCCACTGCTAGCATGTCATCCCTGACTTGGAAATCTATGCACTTATGATTGGAACTATTAGCAAGCATCCGCAACTACTAACGTTCATTAAGGTAAAACCCAACCATATCATTAAGATATATTGGTCCCCCTTCAATCCCGTATGCATCAATTTCTATGCTAGGTTGAAGCTTCTGTCACTCTTGCCCTCCAATACATAGTCCTATCAACATACAACTAACCCTATGGTGTGATACACGTGCGCACTCATATGATGGGCACCAAAGGACAGCAACATAGCCACAAGCAAATTAAACCAATCATAGCAATTCACCAACTACCGACAGGACAACGAAAATCTACTCAGACATCATAGGATGGAAACACATCATTGGATAATAATATGAAGCATAAAGCACCATGTTCAAGTAGAGGGTACAACGGGTTGCGGGAGATTGGACCACTCTAGATAGATGAGGGAAGGTGATGGAGATGTTGGTGAAGATGACGGAGGTGTTGGTGTAGATCACGGTGATGATGATGGCCCCAGTGGCGTTCCGACGCCACCGGGAGAGAGGGGGAGAGAGCCCCCTTCTTCTTCTTCTTCCTTGACCTTCTCCCTAGATGGGAGAAGGGTTTACCCTCTGGTCCATGGTCTCCATGGCGTGGGAGGGGCGAGAGCCCCTCCGAGATTGGATCTGTCTCTCTATCTCTCCTTGTTTCTGCGTTCTAGATTCTGGCCTTTCGCCGTTTCTTATATTCCCGGAGATCCGTAACTCTGATTGGGCTGAATTTTGGACATGATCTCTATCCGGATATTAGCTTTCTTGCAGCAAAAGAAGGGAATCAACCGCCTTATGGGGTGGCCACGAGGGCCCAAGGCGCGCCCTCCTGCCTCGTAGCCCCCTCGAGCACCGTCTCGTGTTGATTCTTCTTCCCAAAAATCATAAATATTCCAAAAAAAATCTGTGACGCCCGGATAATTAAGCTATAGTGAAACTCCGCTAATGATGCCACGTCACCTCGGTTACTGTTGATAAACCCGCGTAGTTCGAAACCCAGTTCAAAATTCAAATTAAAAATAAAGGCAAATAATAAAAGTTTTCAAACAATGAAACCAAAATGTTCAAGGTGGGTCAGATAAATCAGGTGTAAATACGATGGAGAAACCAAACCTTGATAAAATGTTTAAGGGCTCTAAACTAATTAAAACAGTAGTGAAAACAATTAAACAAATACCTATTGGATTTTATAAAATATTAAAAATATTTTATTATGGGTTAAGAATTGATGTGACAGCAGTTTGTTTATAAATACTACTTTAGGTACCAGTGGTGATTTTTGTAAATACTAAAGATTAAAAGAAACTAGAAATAAAACAGAAAAGAAAATACAAAAGAAATGAAAAAAAAAGAAAACAAACCCCCCCTGGGGCCATGGCCCCAACTGGGCCAACCCACCAGGCCGCCCGACCGGCCCACCCGGCCCAACCTACAGGCCGGCCCACTCCCTCTCCTTATTCCCCCACCCGGTGAGACCCACTCCGCCACCGACACCACTCCCCCGAAAATATCTCCCCCTCCCTCTTCCCCCGATTGGATCGGGATCGAGAGGAGGAGGTCGCCCGACGCCGCCCCGCGCCCGGAGCTCGCCTCGCCGGACCTCCCTCACTGGTCTTCTTCCACGCTGTCGCCAGACCCCGCCGCCCTGCCTCGTCCCCGCAGCCCCTTCCTCGACTCCTCGCTCGGCTCGATCTGGACGGCGCGCCGCTCCCAGCGCCGCCACGCGCTGCTGCCCGAGGACCTCGTCGCCCGGCGCCGCTCCACCGTCGCTGCCTCACCTCCACCTCGACGGCTCCAACGAGCCTCGCCGACCCCTCTGCTCTCCAACGCTGGTGAGGGCCGTGCCCTCCTCCTCCCTCTGCCCCGTGCGCCACGGCCTCGTCCGCGCGACCGACGTCGTGCCCGCCCACTCCGGCCGCTCGTCGCACTCGCACGCCCGCGCCGTAGCTCGCGCCGGCTGCGCCCCTCACCTGCGCCTCCCCGCTCGTCACCGGTGACGCTGCAGCCCTCCTCCGGCCACGCCACCGCCCCCACTAGATGCGCCTCTGCGCGCTCGTTCGAACGAGCCCAGGCGTGCGCGGATCCGTGCCCTGTGCGCAATTTCCGGCGAACTCCGGCGGGTCTGCGCCGTGCTTTTGGTCGCCGGCGGCGAGGACCGGCCCTGCTGACCTGGCACTGCGGGTCCCACCACCTGGGCCGCTGACTGGTGGGCCCAGGGCCCCCTGTTGACCTGTTGACTGGGTCAACTGCTGACTGGGCCGCCCCTATCTCACTGACCTGTAGGCCCCACTTCAATAAACGAAATAAATAAAAAGAATAATTGGTTAACTAAATAGTTAGCTAATTAAAACCCTAATCTCTCACTAACTGCTGGGTCCCACCCTCTAATTAACCTGTTTAGTTAGTCTAAACCCCCTGTTAATGCCCCTGACAATGACATGTGGGTCCCACTGGACCCACCTGTCTGGTTTGACTGGTCAACCGACCAGTTGACCTGCTGACATCACTCTGATGTCATGCCTACGTCACCACACACTGTTTTGGATAATGTTGGACTTAAATATATAATTAAAATCAGAAAATGATTTAAATCTTTAGAAAATCATATCTTTTAATCCGTAACTCGGATGAAAATACTTTGTACATGAAAGTTGCTCAGAACGACGAGACGAATCCGGATACGCAGTCCGTTCGTCCGCCACACACCCCTAACCTATCGAACTCGCAACTTTCCCCCTCCGGCTCCTCTGCCCGGAAACACGAAACACCGGGGATATTTTCCCGGATGTTTTCCCCCCTTCACCGGTATCACCTACTACCGCGTTAGGGCACACCGAACACCGCGTATTGCCTTGTTATATTTTGTGATGCTTTGTTTGCTCTGTATTCATTATTTCTTCCCCCTCTTCTCTCCGGTAGACTACGAGACCGACGCTGCTGCTGACCAGTTCGACTACGGAGTTGACGACCCCTCTCTCTTGCCAGAGCAACCAGGCAAGCCCCCCCCTTTGATCACCAGATATCGCCTATTCTTCTCTATACTGCTTGCATTAGAGTAGTGTAGCATGTTATTGCTTTCGTTAATCCTATTCTGATGCATAGCCTGACATTGTCGCTACATCTGTTGATACCTTACCTGCAATCCTAAATGCTTAGTATAGGGTGCTAGTTTATCATCATTGGCCCTACATTCTTGTCAGTCTGCCTTGCTATACTATCGGGCCGTGATCACTTGGGAGGTGATCACGGGTATATACTATACATACATACATACTATACAGATGGTGACTAAAGTCGGGTCAGCTCATTGAGTACCCGCAAGTGATTCTGACGAGGGGGCTGAAAGGACAGGTGGCTCCATCCCGGTAGAGGTGGGCCTGGGTTCCCGACGGCCCTCGACTGTTACTTTGTGGCGGAGCGACAGGGCAAGTTGAGACCACCTAGGAGACAGGTGGGCCTGGCCCTGTTCGGCGTTCGCGGATACTTAACACGCTTAACGAGATCTTGGTATTTGATCTGAGTCGGCTACGAGCCTATACGCACTAACCATCTACGTGGGAGTAGTTATGGGTATCCCGACGTCGTGGTATCAGCCGAAGCACTTCAGACGTCAGCGACGGAGCGGCGCGCGCCGAATTGGACTGGAATGCCACTAGGCTAGGTCTGCTTTCGGCCGCCCTCGCAACGTGCAGGTGTGCTATGGGCGATGGGCCCAGACCCCTGTGCGCTTAGGTTTAGACCGGCGTGCTGGCCTCTCTGTTTTGCCTAGGTGGGGCTGCGACGTGTTGATCTTCCGAGGCCGGGCATGACCCAGGAAAGTGTGTCCGGCCAAATGGGATCAAGCGTGTTGGGTTATGTGGTGCACCCCTGCAGGGAAGTTAATCTATTCGAATAGCCATGATCTTCGGTAACAGGACGACTTGGAGTTGTACCTTGACCTTATGACAACTAGAACCGGATACTTAATAAAACACACCCTTCCAAGTGCCAGATACAACCGGTGGTCGCTCTACCTCAGGGATATGAGGAGGGGATCGCCGGGTAGGATTATGCTATGAGATGTTACTTGGAGATGCTACTTGGAGGACTTCGACCTACCCTCTTCTGCCTGTTGCAAGACGAAGGTGACCAGAAGCGTAGTCTTCGATAAGACTAGCTATCCCCCTCTTATTCTGGCATTCTGCAGTTCAGTCCACTGATATGGCCCTTTACACATATACCCATGCATATGTAGTGTAGTTCCTTGCTTGCGAGTACTTTGGATGAGTACTCACGGTTGCTTTCTCCCCCCCTTTTCCCCTTTTCCTTCCTTTCTGGTTGTCGCAACCAGAAGCTGGAGTCCGGGAGCCAGACGTCACCGTCGACGACGACGACTACTACACCGGAGGTGCCTACTACTACGTGCAGCCCGCTGACGACGACCAGGAGTAGTTTAGGAGGATCCCAGGCAGGAGGCCTGCGCCTCTTTCGATCTGTATCCCAGTTTGTGCTAGCCTTCTTAAGGCAAACTTGTTTAACTCATGTCTGTACTCAGATATTGTTGCTTCCGCTGACTCGTCTATGATCGAGCACTTGTATTCGAGCCCTCGAGGCCCCTGGCTTGTATTATGATGCTTGTATGACTTATTTTATTTGTAGAGTTGTGTTGTGATATCTTCCCGTGAGTCCCTGATCTTGATCGTACACATTTGCGTGCATGATTAGTGTACGATTGAATCGGGGGCGTCACAAAATCTCTGTCAGTTTTTATCCCGTTTGGACTCCGTTTGATATGGGTTTTCTGCAAAACAAAAAACATGCAACAGACAGGAACTGGCACTGGGCACTGGATCAATATGTTAGTCCCAAAAATAGTATCAAAAGTTACCAAAAGTATATGAAAGTTGTATAATATTGGCATTGAATAATCAAAAATTATAGATACGATGGAGACGTATCACAGCGCAAGGCGAATCTAGCCAGTCCGGTAGTAGGTCATGTAGGTTCGTGCCCATGCCGCTACCCGCCGACTTGGAGTACGACCTTCTCCGCGACATCATCCGCCACTCCCTGACCACGACAGAGATGAGCGCCTACCATCGCTGCTGCAAAGATGCCAAGGCATTGCGGTCGGCATCGAGGAATTCAAATGGCTCACACGACAGAGGATGCCCAACACGACGAAAGCTCAATGCCTCACCAAGGAGCAGGTCTGCATCGCCCGACGCCTGGCTAGCCTCCCCTCATCGTCCTCGTCCACCTCCATTGATGGCGGCACCACAAGTGTCGACGGTGACACCCCTCCAACCACTAACATCGACGCCGACACCCCTCCGACCATCGACATCGATGTAGAGGGGTATTTCATCCGCTCCAGAGACACGAAGGTGAAGGGCCCGGCGAGGAAGTGGTGAAATTCGGCGCCTTATATCTATTTTTATCTATCGTTTAGTCATATATCGTTGTTGATTGACGAACTTGCTATGGCTGATCTTTTGTGAACTTATTATGTACGATATGTATAAACTTGTTGTGCCCCCTATACCATGTAGAATTTATATATGTATCATTGATCTCCTTGCATGGGGTTCCATGGATTTAGGGGGGGAAGCTGCGAATGCGGAGAAATGAGAGGTGACCGGGCGTTGGTACGTCTCCAAAGTATCTATAATTTTTGGTTGTTCCATGCTATTATATTATCTGTTTTGGATGTTTTATATGCATTTATATGCTATTTTATATTATTTTGGGGACTAACCTATTAACCTAGAGCCTAGTGCCAGTTTATGTTTTTTGCCTGTTTTAGAGCTTCGCAGAAAGGGAATACCAAATGGAGTCCAAATGGAATAAAACTTTTGCGATGATCTTTCTTGGACCAAAAGCACACTAGGAGACTTGGAGATGAAGTCGGAGACGCAACGAGGCGGCCACGAGGGTGGAGGGCGCGCCCCCTACCTCGTGGGCCCCTCGGAGCTCTCCTGACCTAACTCTTTCGCCTATATATACTCTTATACCCCAAAAACATCTGGGGAGCCACGAAAACACTTTTCCACCACTGCAACCTTCTATACCCGTGAGATCCCATCTAGGGGCCTTTTTCGGCGTCCCGCTGGAGGGGGATTCGATCATGAAGGGCTTCTACATCAACACCATTACCCTTCCGATGAAGCGTGTGTAGTTTACCACAGACCTACAGATCCATAGCTAGTAGCTAGATGGCTTCTTCTCTCTCTTTGATTCTCAATACCTTGTTCTCCTCAATGTTCTTGGAGATCTATTCGATGTAATATTCTTTTGCGGTGTGTTTGCCGAGATCCGATGAATTGTTGACTTATGATTAGATTATCTATGAATATTATTCAAGTCTTCTCTGAATTCTTATATGCATGGTTTGATATCTTTGCAAGTCTTTTCAAATTATCGGTTTAGTTTGGCCTACTAGATTGTTTTTTTTTGCAATGGGAGAAGTGCTTAGCTTTGGGTTCAATTTTGCAGCGTTCTTTCCCAGTGACAGTAGGGGCAGCAAATCATGTATTGTATTGTTGCAATCGAGGATAAAAAGATGGAGTTTTTGTAAGTGCATCTAGTGCCTCTTAGTGATTTTGGTGTATTGAATACTTATAGGTTAAGGGACTAATATGTTTGTGAGTGTACACAGGCTCTATAAGTCAATGAGGAGTTTGATATTTACAGTGAAAGTCGACCCCTAAAAATGAATGTCTTCGGCTGAAGACTTTGGTTCTCCTAAAGACTTTGGAAGTGAAGAAATTGGTGTGACCTTGAAGACTTCGATATTCATGCGAGGAATCTGAACTGTGAAGACTTTTGTTTTCATAGTTTCATTTTCTTCTTCTTGAGTCATAGGAAACACCGTACTGTTAAAGGAGGTCGAGGTAATACTAAGGAAACAGATATCCAAGTGATGCTCATCTAAAAATCCTACAACTACCCAATCCTTCGAGTGAAGCCATTGGAAATCTCATATCAGTCCAGTCAATTTCTTCATTGACAGAGATGAAGATCTTCTGGTCTCTGAGGAATTTGTTCTGACTGAGGAGTTAGGAATTTGCCAGTGCGAATTGCCTACTGTAGGATCTTGAAGTATGTCTGGGGGGGGTGATTAGACTACTTGACCAAATAAAACCTTAACCTTTTCCCAATTTTAGTCTTTGGCAAATTTTAGCAAAGTTAGCACAAGTCAAGCAATCTTAACACAATTCAAGCAAGCATGCAAAGAGTATATGAGTAGCGGAAAATAAAGCATGCAACTTGCAAGAATGTAAAGGGAAGGGTTTGGAGATTTCAAACGCAATTTGGAGACACGGTGATTTTTGAGCCGTGGTTCCGATAGGTGGTGCTATCGTACATCCACGTTGATGGACACTTCAACCCACGAAGGGTAACGGCTGCGCGAGTCCACGAAGGGCTCCACCCAAAAAGGGTCCACTAAGAAGCAACCTTGTCTATCCCACCATGGCCGTCGCCCACGAAGGACTTGCCTCACTAGCGGTAGATCTTCACGAAGTAGGCGATCTCCTTGCCCTTACAAACTCCTTGGTTCAACTCCACAATCTTGTCGGAGGCTCCCAAGTGACACCTAGACAATCCAGGAGACACCACTCTCCAAGAAGTAACAAATGGTGTGTTGATGATGAACTCCTTGCTCTTGTGCTTCAAATGATAGTCTCCCCAATACTCAACTCTCTCTCACAGGATTTGGATTTGGTGGAAAGAAGATTTGAGTGGAAAGCAACTTGGGGAAGGCTAGAGATCAAGATTCATATGTTAGGAATTGAGTATCTTGGCCTCAACACAAGTGTAGGTGGTTCTCTATCAGAAATGGTAAGTTGGAAGTGTAGGTTTGTTCTGATGGCTCTCTCCATGAATGAAGAGGACGTAGAGGGGTATATATATATATCCTCCACACAAAATCTAACCGTTACACGCAATTTACCAATCTCGATGGGACCGAATCAACAAACTCGGTCAGACCGATTTAGTAAACCTAGTGACCCTTAGGGTTTTCGGTGGGACCGACATGCAACTCGGTAGGACCGATATGGTTAGGGTTAGGGCATAACGTAATCTCGGTGAGACCGATTACACAAACTCGGTGAGACTGATTTTGGTAATAAGCTAACCAGAGAGTTGGTCCGGTAAACTCGGTGGGACCAGTTCGCTCTTTTCGATGAGACCGAAATGTTACAAAAAGGAAACAGAGAGTTTACATTTCAATCTTGGTGGGACCGATCGCTCATCTCGGTGAGACCGAAACGTTACTAAGGGAAACAAAGAGATTACAATCCCATCTCGGTGAGACCGAGATCCCTATCGGTGAGACCGATTTGCCTAGGGTTTGTGGCAGTGGCTATGACATCTGAACTCGGTGGCGCCGGATAGAAAGAATCGGTGGGGCCGAGTTTGACTTTAGGTTTAGGTCATATGTGGATGTGGGAAAGTAGTTGAGGGTTTTGGAGCATATCACTAAGCACTATGAAGCAAGAAACTCATTAAGCAACACCTCATCCCTCCTTGATAGTATTGGCTTTTCCTATAGACTCAATGTGATCTTGGATCACTAAAATATAAAATGTAGAGTCTTGAGCTTGAAGCTTGAGCCAATCCTTTTATCCTTAGCATTTTGAGGGATCCACTTTTCTCATCCATGCCATGCCATTCATTGAGCTTTCCTGAAATAATTGTCTTGGAATAATATTAGCTCAATGAGCTATATGTTGTTAGGAATTACCAAAACCACCTAGGGATAGTTGCACTTTCAATCTCCCCCTTTTTGGTAATTGATGACAACATATAGATCAAAGCTTCAACAAAAGATAATAAGATTGAAAAACATCGTTGCTTTGAGAAGTATGTGAAATGTGGGAGCTCCCCCTAAATTTGTGCATAGTTTAATATTTGCTTTGGACTGCAAATGCACATAGAGTTAGGTTCATGAGTTACTCTCCCATGTCACATACATCTTGGTGGAGCGCTAAAAAATGATAATATTCAAAATACATGCACTCATCACCAAGCAAAGTGAAAGATCATATAGAGATAAAAAGGATAATGTCATTCAACAAGCATTAATGTAGCATATGATCAAACACATGATCATCATTGTATCACACAGGCAATAAAGTATCTCAAGCAAGCGAAAGCAAATAAAGTTCAACCACAAAGACAAGAGAGAACAAAAGCAAACTCTCTCTCGAAGCCTATGATCTATACATTTTTCTCGCCCTTTGGCAACAAGTTACCAAAAAGTTCCTAGAAAATGCATAGTATTATGTCGTCTCTCAGGCTTGGTCTTGATGTGGTGGTGTAGATATGACTCCAAGGACGAAGGCATCAGTTGATGAAGTTGGAGCTGGTGGAGTAGAGGCTGGAGCTGGTGGCACTGAAGCTGTAGTAGGTGCAAATGATGTTGCTCTTGTGTCTGTCACAGGCAAACAACTGATCTCTGAGCTCTTGGCACTCTAGCAAATGCCTCAGTGGTTGTCTTGCCCTTCCTCTCCTACATGTCATCTTGGAGTTGCTCAATAACAGACTGGATCTCAGTTACTTTCATATCTAAGTCATAGAACTTCTGCTCCATGATCCTCTCCAGGCTCTCCTAGTTTTGAGTCAGGGTGGCCAACCCTTTCTCAATCCTTAGAGTGGATGCTATCAAGTAACAAAGCTGGTCATGTTTGCTCTTCAGGAAGTACTCAGATGCCTCATCAATTGTTGGCATCTTGGCAGCTTTCTCAGTCCTTGCCTTCTCCTTCTTTGCTTGTGCCTGCACTGAAGATGGTTCATTTTCATCCATAACCACTTGGTTGTCCTCAAAGTATGGATAGATAGGCATGTGTTCCTTGTCCAACAAGTAAGTGCTAGTGCCCATCTTGGAGTTAATCAGCTCCTGGATCTGTGGGGCATACTGAGGGAGTCCTGGATAAGGGGGTATCTGGACTGCCGGACTGTATACATCGTCCGGACTATAGAAGCGTCAAGATACAAGACTCAAGACTTCGGCTCGTGTCCGGATGGGACTCTCCTTTGCGTGGAAGACAAGCTTGGCGATCCGGATATTATATTTCCTTCCTTGTAACCGACTCCATGCAAACCCTAGCTCTCCGGTGTCTATATAAACCGGAGAGGATGGTCCTTAGAAGGCCGATCACAATTACAATCATACCATCATAGGCTAGCTCTTAGGGTTTAGCCTCTACGATCTCGTGGTAGATCTACTCTTGTACTACTCATATCTTCAATATTAATCAAGCAGGAAGTAGGGGTTTACCTCCATCGAGAGGGCCCGAACTTGGGTAAACATTGTGTCCCTTGCTTCCTGTTACCATAAGCCTAAGACACACAGATCGGGACCGCCTACCCGAGATCCGCCGGTTTTGACACCGACATTGGTGCTTTGATTGAGAGTTCCTCTGTGTCGTCGCTGCAAAGGCTCGATGGCTCGTCTCGTTGTCAAGGACGACATCACCTCTGGGGGAGCGCTAGCTGTAGGCCAGACTCTCCGGCTTGGCGGCTTCATTATGACCGCCCCATCGGCTGTCGCGCCAATGATGGCCTCTCGGGTCATCACACATAACCTTCACATCGATTCGGAGCTTGCCGAAAAGATGGATCTGATTGAGTTCTCCTCCCTTAATGAGCTCTTGGATCACATCGCCGCTTTGGGAGTTGTTACGGACTATGACCGGATTGGGCTTAAACCCGACCAAAGGGACATTAGATCCCCGCCGGCCACCCATGAGATAGCGGTAGTGGAGGAACCACACTTGGGTTGCCCCTCAACTTTGAGGACGAATTATGTCCGGATCACCAAACTCAGTGAGCCGAACACCCACCCAAAGGAAGACATGGCCCAAGTCCCGGACCTAGAATCGGGCGTTGGGCCGAAGGGATTAGGTAATACTCCAGATCCCGAACTGTCAGGCTCGGAACTTCGCGTGCCCCGGGGCGTCAGATCAGATCAGAATCCGGATTCAGCCAATGACGCTCGCTTGGACTTAAACCGTCTCTCCCGTATCAGGCAGGAGCCCCAGGAGGCGGTACACCGTTCCTGGGCCAGATTCCTCCTTGCTCTTAACAAGGTCAAGGACTGCCACAAGGAGGACGTAGTCTCTATTTTCTGCAGAAACTGCACGAACAAAGGACTCCTTAATGCTATAAGTCGCCGTGACATAGTACACTTTACAGACTTGGCAACCATAGTACAGAAGTACTGTGCGATGGAAAGCGCCTGGAAGACCCAAACAAAATTTTGGGATAGTACGGCCCTCACCAGAACCTTTGTCCGAACTAAACGGCCGAACTCTCGTAAGTCGACCGATTCAATTCCCAAGAAACCAAAGCCCACCCCAGGGCGTGGAACCGTATTGGAAGGATGGCTCAATGGGACATGTAAGCTCCACAGTACGCCGGACGCAATACCAACCCATAACCTTAGGGCATGTTGGATACTCCGGCAGGTAGCAAAAAGTGGCGAGGATCTCCTCGAGTGCCACAAAGAACAACATTCCGCCAAGGAACACAGTACGGTACTAACCGTCTTCGAGACTTTCGCCTCAAACAATAGGCGCAAGCGAGCTCATCGAAGCTCTGCTGAAATCTGCCATGTGGCAAAAGTAAATCCGTGGAACGACACTGCTATAACTTTCAATGCCAGTGACGAACCCCAATTCCAGACCGTCCGGGCACCAGCCGCTTTGGTCCTTAGCCCAATAGTGGACGGCTTTCAGCTCACTAAAGTGCTCATGGACGGCGGAAGCGGATTAAACCTGATCTACGAAGAAACACTCAAGAAGATGGAAATTGATAAAGGCCGCATTGAGCAAAGCGACACAACCTTCAGGGGAATTATCCCTAGTCGGGAGGCACGGTGTGCGGGGAAAATCACACTCGATGTGGTATTCGGCACCCCAGAGAATTACAGGTCCGAAGAAATTGTATTCCAAGTGGCTCCTTTCAGCAGCGGATACCACGCCCTTCTAGGGCGGGACGCATTTGCAAGCTTTCAAGCTATACCCCATTACGGGTACATGAAGCTTAAAATGCCCGGACCCAATGGAATCATCACTCTAGCTAGTGATCCAGACGTCGCACTCCATGCCGAAAACAAAACCGCATCACTAGCCTTGGAAGCACTGTCCGAAGCCCTAGCAGCAGAAGAATTAACAACGCCGCGCGCCCCGTGGACAGGGACGATCTGATACTCAACAAACGACCCAAGTCCACCTCATTCAAACCCGCAGATGAGATAGTCAAATTCCAAGTCCACCCTACGGACCCTACGAAGACAGCCTCCATCGGGACACAGTTGTGACGCCCAGATATTTAGGCTACAGTAATTCCACGCTAATGATGCCATGTAACCTCGGTTACTGTTGTTAATCTCGCGATGGTTCAAAAATGATTCAAATTCAAATTTAAAATCAAGTCAAACAATTAAAGTTTTCAAAGGTCAAAACTAAAATGTTCTTAATATGACAAATAAATCATGGATATTATTGGTGGAGAAACAACATCTTTATAAGATATTTAAATACACTAAAGTGATTAAAACTACAGCAAAACAATTAGTTATACTCCTAATATATTTTACCAAACACTAAACTATTTTATTTCTGAGGTAAAACTTCTTAGAACAGTGGATTATTTTGACACACTATTTTTGGGGCTATTTTCATATTTTACTAAACCAAAAATAAAGTGCAACTAAAATAAAACAGAAAAGAAAATTAAATAAAAACAAAACAAACTAACAAAAAAAAA
>NC_041383.1:117756705-117757365 GCF_002162155.2 Triticum dicoccoides
CCCCCGTGACGATGCTGATGCCCCTGTGGACGACTACGTCACCGACGACCCATCTCTCTTGCCAGAGCAACCAGGCAAGCCCCCCCCTTGATCACCAGATATCGCCTATTCTCCTCTATACTGCTTGCATTAGAGTAGTGTAGCATGTTACTGCTTTTCGTTAATCCTATTCTGATGTATAGCCTGTCATTGCTGCTACAGTCATTGATACCTTACCCGCAATCCTAAATGCTTAGTATAGGATGCTAGTTTATCATCATTGGCCCTACATTCTTGTCAGTCTGCCTTGCTATACTATCGGGCCGTGATCACTTGGGAGGTGATCACGGGTATATACTATACATACATACATACTATACAGATGGTGACTAAAGTCGGGTCAGCTCATTGAGTACCCGCAAGTGATTCTGACGAGGGGGCTGAAAGGACAGGTGGCTCCATCCCGGTAGAGGTGGGCCTGGGTTCCCGACGGCCCTCGACTGTTACTTTGTGGCGGAGCGACAGGGCAGGTTGAGACCACCTAGGAGACAGGTGGGCCTGGCCCTGTTCGGCGTTCGCGGATCCTTAACACACTTAACGAGATCTTGGTATTTGATCTGAGTCTGGCTACGAGCCTATACGCACTAACCATCTACGTGGGAGTAGTTATGGGTATCCCGA
>NC_041383.1:117761972-117763553 GCF_002162155.2 Triticum dicoccoides
CCCCCCCCCCCGGCTGGAGGACCTATCATTATGGATTCCTTTTCAGCAAGGTTATCCATTCACCCATGAGGAAATTGTAAGACTTATTGTACAAGTTGTTCCTGATGGATCCTTCGTGTTTCCAGAGTCTGATCTTCTCATGAAGACCATGTCAATGCTATCTCGAAGCATGCCTATGGTACTCCAATTTTCAACAAGAACATTTAAAGCAAATGCTAAATTTTTCTTATCAATTATCCAAACACCTTGGTGTACGACCGTGTCAGTAAGACCCTGTTACTATTGTTGATGACATTTCGGTAGCCACCGATGGACGAGAACCTTGCCTATTGGCCCGCCTCGTTCAACGAGCAGGATAATGGTTCTCTTCGTCCCTCGCCCTTGGTACCGATGTTGTTGCCGACATAACCAACAGATTATCCTCTGGCATGCCTTGCTTACATGATCGTGCAAGATGTCTCTATCCTTCCTACTTTTAATCCACATGGTGGGCCCATAACCCACAGCTCCACAGGATCGAAACCTGACTCTCCTGTACCCCCCTGTACCCAAGGTTGTTCCTCGCGCGTGGCCTCGTATGTAACTCATGAGCCACCTTCATTCTGGTATCGGACACAATACTTATTCCTGTTGCTCTGAACCCCATTCACACTCTGTTTCAGGCAATGAACGATTGCCTATCCGCTTGAAACTTCTTACTGCACCGTCCTACTTTGCTCTCGATGTGTTTCATTTGTTCAACTCGAGAGATACTCATATGTTCATACTTGGGAAACCCCCAGAAGATTTTCCCTTGTAACATCCTATCGTTGTAGAGCGGCCCCTTACCTATTCGTAAGTACGATGGAGATCCCGAAGAAAGGATGCCGACTTCATCTTAATGACCTGAAGCAGAAAAATGAAGACATCAATGTAATGGATCGACCACTTCGAGAAGAGCAACCAAGACCGAGAAGACTCGTTAGGTTTTTCGCTACCAACACCTTCGCCCCTTACTCCACCGCTTAAATCTCGGGACGAGATTTCTTGTAGTGAAGGAGAATTGTGACGCCCGGATATTTAGGCTACAGTAATTCCACGCTAATGATGCCATGTAACCTCGGTTACTGTTGTTAATCTTGCGATGGTTCAAAAATGATTCAAATTCAAATTTAAAATCAAGTCAAACAATTAAAGTTTTCAAAGGTCAAAACTAAAATGTTCTTAATATGACAAATAAATCATGGATATTATTGGTGGAGAAACAACATCTTTATAAGATATTTAAATACACTAAAGTGATTAAAACTACAGCAAAACAATTAGTTATACTCCTAATATATTTTACCAAACACTAAACTATTTTATTTCTGAGGTAAAACTTCTTAGAACAGTGGATTATTTTGACACACTATTTTTGGGGCTATTTTCATATTTTACTAAACCAAAAATAAAGTGCAACTAAAATAAAACAGAAAAGAAAATTAAATAAAAACAAAACAAACTAACAAAAAAAAAACTAAACTAAAATAAAAGAGAACCCCCCCCCACTGGACCCCTTGGCCAACTGGGCCAATGGCCTAGCCGGCCAGCTCACTGGCC
>NC_041383.1:117765726-117784399 GCF_002162155.2 Triticum dicoccoides
CACCTAGGAGACAGGTGGGCCTGGCCCTGTTCGGCGTTCGCGGATCCTTAACACACTTAACGAGATCTTGGTATTTGATCTGAGTCTGGCTACGAGCCTATACGCACTAACCATCTACGTGGGAGTAGTTATGGGTATCCCGACGTCGTGGTATCAGCCGAAGCACTTCGTGACGTCAGCGACTGAGCGGCGCGCGCCGGGTTGGACTGCGTTAACGCAACTTCCTTTGTAATGGAGGTTGCTAGGTCTGCTCACCGGCCGCGTACGCAACGTGCAGGTGTGCTCAGGGCGATGGGCCCAGACCCCTGCGCGCTTAGGTTTAGACCGGCGTGCTGGCCTCTCTGTTGAGCCTAGGTGGGGCTGCGACGTGTTGATCTTCCGAGGCCGGGCATGACCCAGGAAAGTGTGTCCGGCCAAATGGGATCGAGCGTGTTGGGTTATGTGGTGCACCCCTGCAGGGAAGTTAATCTATTCGAATAGCCGTGATCTTCGGTAATAGGACGACTTGGAGTTGTACCTTGACCTTATGACAACTAGAACCGGATACTTAATAAAACACACCCTTCCAAGTTCCACAGACAACCCGGTGATCGCTTTTCTACAGGGCGACGAGAGGAGGATCGCTGGGTAGGGTTAGGCTATGCGATGCTACTTGGAGATGCTACTTGAAGATGCTACTTGGAGGACTTCGATCTACTCTCTTCTACATGCTGCAAGACGGAGGCTGCCAGAAGCGTAGTCTTCGATAAGACTAGCTATCCCCCTTTATTCTGGCATTCTGCAGTTCAGTCCACTGATATGGCCTCCTTACACATATACCCATGCATATGTAGTATAGTTCCTTGCTTGCGAGTACTTTGGATGAGTACTCACGGTTGCTTTCTCCCCCCTTTTCCCCCTTTCCTTTCTTTCTGGTTATCGCAACCAGATGCTGGAGTCCAGGAGCCAGACGCCACCGTCGACGACGACCCCTACTACACCGGAGGTGCCTACTACTACGTGCAGCCCGCTGACGACGACCTGGAGTAGTTTAGGAGGATCCCAGGCAGGAGGCCTGCGCCTCTTTCGATCTGTATCCCAGTTTGTGCTAGCCTTCTTAAGGCAAACTTGTTTAACTTATGTCTGTACTCAGATATTGTTGCTTCCGCTGACTCGTCTATGATCGAGCACTTGTATTCGAGCCCTCGAGGCCCCTGGCTTGTATTATGATGCTTGTATGACTTATTTATGTTTTAGAGTTGTGTTGTGATATCTTCCCGTGAGTCCCTGATCTTGATCGTACACATTTGCGTGCATGATTAGTGTACGATTGAATCGGGGGCGTCTCAACAGTTAAGCCCTACTATGGATGCCGCCCTGCGAGATTTCTTACGCGAGAATTGGGACATTTTCGCCTGGCACCCATCGGACATGCCGGGCATCCCGCGTGAATTGGCCGAACACAACCTTAACATACTAAAGGGATACAAACCCGTCAAACAGACCCTAAGGCGATTTTCGGAGCCCAAACGGCAAGCCATGGGGGAGGAGCTAGCCAAGCTACTTGAGGCCGGATTCATTAGAGATATCAAACATCCGGACTGGCTGGCGAACTTGGTAATGGTACCAAAGAAGGACAAATCCTGGCGCCTGTGCATCGACTTCAAAGACCTTAACAAGGCTTGCCCCAAGGATCCCTTTCCCCTCCCTCGCATTGATCAAATCATCGATGCCATAGCCGGACACGACTCACTGTGTTTCCTCGACGCATACTGTGGATACCATCAAATAAAGGTGGCAGAGTCTGACCAAGCTGCAACAGCTTTCATAATGCCATATGGCCCTTTCTGCTTCAACACTATGCCTTTCGGGCTTAAGAATGCCGGAGCAACCTGTCAACGCATGATTCAAACATGCCTGGGAAAGCAAATCGGCAAAACAGTGGAGGCATACGTGGACGACGTAGTCATAAAAACAAGACACATTGAAACCCTAATAGATGATTTGAGGCTTACGTTCGACAACCTACGAACATATGACATCAAGCTGAATCCAGAGAATTGCGTTTTCGGCGTCCCCTCCGGAAAACTGCTGGGCTTCATCGTTTCCAATAGAGGAATTGAAGCTAATCCGGCAAAAATCCAAGCTCTATCGCAGTTGGCTATACCAACAGACCTCAAACACATCCAGAAACTAGCTGGATGCGTGGCTGCTTTGAGCCGCTTTATCTCCAGGTTAGGAGAAAAGGCATTGCCTCTTTACCGCCTTCTTCAGTGCACCGAACACTTCGTGTGGACGGATGCAGCCGCGGCCGGACTCGATGAAATAAATACCCTATTGGCCAACAATCCAGTCCTAACAGCGCCAAATATCGGCGAACCTATGCTGCTGTACATAGCTGCAACACATCAAGTTGTAAGCGTAATACTCGTCGTCGAACAAGAGGTTGACGGATACAAATTCCTGCTACAGAAGCCGGTTTATTACGTATCCATGGTCCTCACCCCATGCAAATCCCGATACCCACACTATCAAAAAATAGCATACGCGGTCTTCATGGCATCCCGAAAGCTACGACACTACTTTCAAGAGTGTTCGATTACGGTGGCCTCCGAAGTACCACTAAACGATATAATAAACAACCGCGATGCCACGGGCCGGATCGCTAAATGGGCGATTGAGCTCCTTCCGTTCAACATAATATACAAGCCTCGGTGGGCTATCAAGTCGCAAGTATTAGCTGACTTTGTCGCCGAATGGATGGAAGCCGAACTCCCTAAAGAGTACGGCGCATACTCCAACTGGATCATGCACTTCGACGGCTCTAAAATGCTGGCCGAGCTGGGAGCAGGCATAGTCCTGATGTCTCCCACCGGAGACATGGTCCAATACATCCTCCAGATATTATACACAGACTCCAACAATGCAGCCGAATATGAGGCTCTGTTGCACGGTCTTCGGATGGCAGTCTCTATGGGCATTCAACGCCTAGAGGTGCGCGGGGATTCAAACCTCGCAATATCCCAAATAAACGGAGACTTTGATGCAAAGGATCCGAAAATGGCGGCCTAGCGTAATGCCGTCCTTAAAATGTCAGCTCGGTTCGAGGGGCTCGAATTTCACCTTGTGGTTCGAGAAAACAATCAAGCAACAGATGTACTTGCTCGCATCGGTGCTAAATGCGACCCTGTCCCGCCTAACATATTCCTGGAAAGGCTGTTCAAGCCATCCGTGACATGGGAAGGGGAGTCCGGCAATACTAGCACGGATCCGAATACATCCCTAGATTCTGAACTATCAGACATAATTGGAGGCTCTGCCACCGAAATAACATCGTCAGCCCATGAGATAATGGCTGTCATCGCCCCATGGACTGAGCCTTTCTTGGCCTACCTAAATAGGCAGGAGCTCCTCGAAGACCAAAATGAAGCACACTGCATCGTCCGGCGTTCTATAGCTTACAAAGTCCATGAAGGGGAACTCTATAAGAAAAGTGCGACCAGAGTGCTTCAAAGGTGCATCTCCAAAGAGGAAGGGCGGCAGCTCTTGGCTGAAATCCATGCCGGACTGGGCGGGCACCACGCCGCGGCTCGAGCACTAGTCAGCAAGGCCTTCTGTACAAGTTTCTATTGGCCGACTGCCCGAGCAGACACGCAGGACCTTGTCCAACATTGCGTCGGTTGCCAGCTCTTTGCTAATCAGAGTCATATGCCCCCTACCGCTCTCCAAACAATCCCCATAACTTGGCCCTTTGCGGTCTGGGGGATGGACATGGTTGGACCCCTTAAAGGGGGAAGCCACAAGAAAAAAATACTTATTGGTCATGGTAGATAAGTTCACCAAATGGATAGAAGCCAAACCAGTGAAAACCCCCGAATCCGGACCAGTAATCGACTTTATATCCAGGGTCATACACCGATACGGTGTCCCCCACAGCATCATCACTGATAATGGCTCAAATTTCACGACCGATGAGGTGAAATCTTGGTGCGGCAAAATGGGCATTAAGCTCGACTATGCTTCCGTCTACCATCCTCAAACAAATGGCCAGGTCAAACGGGCAAACGGTCTCATCATGTGTGGCATCAAACCCAGACTAGTGCGATCCTTGACAGAGTCGGATACTCATTGGGTCGAGGAGCTCAACTCCGTACTCTGGGGGCTGCGGACCACGTCGAATCACACCACCGGATATACACCATTCTTTATGGTGTACGGTGCGGAAGCAGTACTACCCTGCGAGATAATACATGGTTCACCACGCGTATGCATGTACGAAGAGAAGGAAGCTGAGCTAGATCGGTAGGATAACTTGGACGCCCTGGAGGAGGTGCGCGGCGTCGCGAAGGCCCGTTCCGCATTCTATCAGCAACAGGCTCGATGACACCAAAGCAGAGAAGTGCGGGCCAAAACTTATAATATTGGCGAACTCGTTCTACGCTTACCAGAGAAGAAGAAAGACAAGCTCAAACCCAAGTGGTAAGGCCCCTTCATCATCGACAAAGTCCTCACCAGAGGAGCGTACCGCCTATGCAATGCGTCTGATAGACTCGAGCCAAACCCATGGAACGCGGCCAGACTCCGGAGATTCTACGCCTAGCTCCGAACTCAGTGTTCATCTCCTTAACCCTCCTTTTTCAATTATGCTCCCTCCCTTTTCCTTTCCCGATCTTTTTCTCTTCACACAAAGTATTTAATACAGTACGAATTCCCGTATTATTCCGGCCGCACTATGTGTGTAAGCAATACCTGGGGGCTTCCTATATGGAAGCTAAATATAAATTACTCTCAAGGCTTTTCGCCCACCACACATGAGTTTCTTTTTTTCATGTGTGCCTTTTCTTCACCATTATATGCATCGATATGACTTAAGACGTGGCCAAGCTGGGTTGCCTGGCTCCTGTGTTTATGCCCTACATTCCCGTTAATTCGGCTAGGGCATAAGGGGAGCACCTCTGCGATTGTTACTGCCGGTTGAGTCGGATGTGTACCTGAGACTGGGTGAAGCCGAAAGCTAGTTTCCTTAAGAGAATATTTGGTCGGTGAACAAAAGATGTCTTCATTTATTATAACATTAATCCCCAGAAGTTTTGTATCCCGCGCTTTGGTTCGCAGTCCGGACATGTGCCTTGACACATGCTTACCCAGGGAAAGGAACCCTTAACGGAACTATTCTCCCTGGAAGATGTTTCTTACTATCCATGTAATATAACATAACTAGTTGGGTACTTGTCTGTTTAAGCACTTATGACCCCTACGCCTGGTTTCCACGCATACTCCGATTTTGTATAACCGAGAGGGTATTTGGACACACCCCGGACTTTAGGACCCGGGGGCTGAAGCGAAAAGGTCCGCCATGACAAATGATTTTAATCCGGCTAGGGGCTACTTATGTCCATCGAATTACACAGTCATTTGGACTGACTATATTCATCCTCTATACCATCCAACAGGCTATCTAGCTTACAATCCTGTTGTGAATACTTAGCGGCTAACGCTACCTGGTCATATACCAGACTTAAGGGAATTTCTTGCCCATCTGGCCGGGCCGGTCCAACTTCGGCCATATGGTTCGCGCCCAGCTTGGTGTAGCGTGTCTTCACCATAGCCTATGCTTCTCTTGCACCTTGCCGGCAGGCTGATATCTTCCACAAACGGAAGCGCCGCCGTACTCCTTGAAGCATGTCCACAATCCCCCCCATGCCATTTGGCGGGGAGCTCGATGGCCACAGAGACTGCGCAATGCCTTGCATCACTTGCCGAGCTCACTCGTGCAGTTGTGAGAGGTCCTGCAGTAAGTCACCTGCAGATGCGGGCATCTCCTCCTCAGGGCGACTCGTTAGCATTCCTACAAACACAACTTTTTCAATATACTTCCTCACCAAACTATGCTACAATTCGTCTAGGCACTTACCATAAATGCTGCGGCGAAGCCTTTTGTTCTCCTTTACGGAGTCCGCCAGCTGCGCAAGGACGTCTTTCAATTCCACGTCCAGCCGAACATTGGCATCTTGGATAGCATTCTTCTCCTACTTAACTTGCGTAAGAATGCGCTCGCCGGCCTTTAGTTGCCTCTGGAGATGCGACTCGTCATCTCTCCCGCCTTCCGGATTTACTCCGGGGTTATCTGCATAATTTTCTATTAAATTTTTCATACCAGTGATGTCTACTACACAACCTTCTTCTTGTAGACGTTGTTGGGCCTGCAAGTGCACAGGTTTTTAGGAGAGTAGCAAATTTCCCTCAAGTCGATGACCTAAGGTTTATCAATCCGTAGGAGGCGTAGGATGAAGATGGTCTCTCTCAAACAACCCTGCAACCAAATAACAAAGAGACTCTTGTGTCCCCAACACACCCAATACAATGGTAGATTGTATAGGTGCAGTAGTTCGGCGAAGAGATGGTGATACAAGTGCAAAATAGATGGTAGATAAAGGTAATTGTAATCTGAAATAATAAAAACAGCAAGGTAACTAATGGTAAAAGTGAGCGTAAACGATATTGCAATGATAGGAAACAAGGCCTAGGGTTCATATTTTCACTAGTGCAAGTTCTCTCAACAATAATAACATAGATAGATCATATAACAAGCCCTCAACATGCAAGAAAGAGTCACTCCAAAGACACTAATAGCGGAGAACAAACGAAGAGATTATGGTAGGGTACAAAACCACCTCAAAGTTATTCTTTCGGATCAATCTATTCAAGAGTTCGTACTAGAATAACACCTTAAGACACAAATCAACCAAAACCCTAATGTCACCTAGATACTCCATTGTCACCTCAAGTATCCGTGGGCATGATTATACGATATGCATCACACAATCTCAGATTCATCTATTCAACGAACACAAAGTACTTCAAAGAGTGCCCCAAAGTCTCTACCGGAGAGTCAAGAACGTGTGCCAACCCCTATGCATAGGTTCATGAGCCGAACCCGCAAGTTGGTCACCAAAACATACATCAAGAGGCACATGATATCCCATTGTCACCACAGATAAGCACGGCAAGACATACATCAAGTGTTCCCATAAAAGACTCAATCCGATAAGATAACTTCAAAGGGGAAACTCAATTCATCACAAGAGAGTAGAGGGGGAGAAACATCATAAGATCCAACTATAATAGCAAAGCTCGGGATACATCAAGATCATGCCATAGAGGGAACACGAGAGAGAACACGAGAGAGAGAGAGATCAAACACATAGCTACTGGTACATACCCTCAGCCCCGAGGGTGAACTACTCCCTCCTCGTCATGGAGAGCGCCGGGATGATGAATATGGCCACCGGTGATGGGTTCCCCCTCCGGCAGGGTGCTGGAAAGGGCTCCCGAGAGGTTTTTGGTGGCTACAGAGGCTTGCGGCGGCGGAACTTCCGATCTATCTTAATTCCCGAGAGTTTCAATATTTATAGGAATTATTGGCGTTGGTTTCATGTCAGGGGGGTCTCCGGGCCGTCCATGAGACAGGGGGGCGTGCCCCCCCCTAGGGGTGCGCCCTCCTATCTCGTGGGCAGCCTGGAGCTCTTCTGGCCCAACTCCGATGCTCCGTGGTCTTCTTTTGGTCCATAAAAAATCCTCAAAAATTGGCACGTCATTTGGACTCCGTTTGATATTCCTTTTCTTTGAAATACCGAAACAGGCAATAAAACAACAATATGGGCTGGGCCTCCGGTTAATAGGTTAGTCCCAAAAGTAATATAAAAGTGTAAAATAAAGCCCATAATCATTCAAAACAGATAATATAATAGCATGGAACAATAAAAAATTATAGATACGTTGGAGACGTATCAACCAGCAGTCGCTAACTGGTGCATTATCGTACAATCGAGATAAATGTTACCACATGAGGCCTTCTGGGATTCCTCTAGCTTGGCAACTGTGGCCCTTAGTTAGGACTTGCACTCTTCTAGCTCCCGAGACAATTGCTGATTCTTATCTACAAGAACCTGTGCATATATTGATACTTAAAACTGTTGTTCAACCGTTTCAAGTCTCAGGGGCTACTGCTATACATGCTCATCAAACTTTCTTTCCTGTATATCTTTGGTATACTGGGCTGTTGCCCGGGCGAGCCCGCTTTGAGCAGGTCGGATGTATGCATCTCCCGAATTGAAGGCATTAAAAGCCTCTTCGGAAAAGATGTTGTTGCGAAGCACGACCCGTTGACGCCGGTGATTCATGGCGCTCTCTACTTCAGAATTAGTGGCAGAAAGCATATGTGCGTCCTCTGTCGGAGGACTATGCGGCGTCGGCCCTACGTCCGCCTCCTCTCTTGAAGTTGGTCCTGGAGCCCGGCTAGTGGAGGCGTGGTTGGCGGGATCCCCGGATATAGTCCGGACGCTCCTCTTCCTGCCATGATGTAAAGGGCGCTGTTATGCTTCAAATAACAATAATTATATGACATGTTGTTTTCTTACCTCTGTAGAGGCGTGTCGGCCTAACCGCCTTCCTCTTTAGCCTACCAATACGGGCGCCTGTGTCTGACGGGTCCCTAGTGGCTCGGCCCTGCACTCCGAACGTTGCTTCTGCAAAAGCATGACGCGTCAAGGATAAGGTGTGACATCAGGAAAGAATCCTCTTTGGACGATCGAGTCTTCGGCTTGGCTTACACGCGACGAAGGTAGCAATCCAGGATAATCAGCAGTGATAGCCACTGAGGCGCCGTCGAGACTCGCCCAATAAAATATCCCGTCGACAAGCTCCACGGCCACATCTGGGTCTTCTTCGAGTCCTGGATCCAGGGCCCTTTTGGGGTCCTCCGGTTGCGGGGAAGGGCTGGAGATTCCTTCTACGGCCCTCCTCAGTTCCTGCTTGGAAATATCGAGGCACGTAACTTTAGCAAAGAACGCCACAATAAGTGAAGCAAGAAAATGAATGACGACTTACCCAGTTTGGGGGATTATACATGGAGAATCCGTCCTATGGTTTGATATGGAGGAAGCCCTCCTCTTCTCCTTTGTATAGATCGGACAATATCCTTGCCAGAGCGGTGGCGGAGTCCGGACCCTTACGGCCACAGCGGGTGGCATCATCTGTCCCGTTGTAATTCCACATGGGATTGCCCCGATATTGAAGCGGCTGCACTCCCCGCATTATGCATATTGCAATAACCTCGACTATCGTCAGTCTGGATTTGGCCAGTAACTTTGTCCTGCTCATCAGGAAATGTACTTCCCTAGAATCCTCTTCTTGAGGGCCTTGGGGGCGCCAGCTTAGACGTGCCCTCGGTGGGGTGTCACTAAACTTGGGGAGTCCTGTCCGGACTGGATCCGGAAGGGGAGCGTCGTCAATGTAAAACCATTCTGAAGCCCAGTTATCTGGTGCCTTCTTGGGAGTGCCGGATAGGTATCCGGTCTCAGCAATACGCCATACTTCGGCCCCACCCACTTGACATAGGGATTCTCCCTGGTTGCGGGGGACAAGGCAGAACAGCTTCTTCCACAATCCGAAATGAGCCTCGCAGCCTAGAAATAGCTCGCAAAGGGCGACATACCCTGCTATATGTAGTATGGAGGCGGGGGTAAAGTTGTGCAACTGGAGGCCGTAGAACTCCAGAAGCCCATGAAGGAATGGATGAATAGGAAACCCGACGCCCCTTAGCAGATGCGGAATTATGCATATTCACTCCTCTGGAGACGGATTGGGAGATCTCTCCGCCTGTTCTCCGCCGTTATAGGTGGCCACTCCGGCTCGAACAGGGACCATGAACACCGGCGGGAGGAGCCCTTGGGTTTGTAACTTTGTCAAACGGCTATGAGAAATTGAACACTCTCCCCAGTCCCCCGGCTTGGGGCAAGGGGAGCGAGCAGAAGAGCTGCGACGACCGGCCATGTTGGAATGGTTTTTTCTGAGCGCTCTGTTGGATGCTCGCTCGACGAGGGAGAGTGAGGTTTGGATCTAGGAATCCCCGTCTCTTCAAATAGACGGTTAGCCCGAAGGACCGAGGGTGGCAAATGTAAAAATGCCTCGACTCCTCGCATTCGCTCGACACATGGAAATGGTCATTATTGAAACACTGAAGCCAAGGAGTATAACATTTATGAGATGCTGGACACTGTTCGTCATGATGGGTACATTGGAGTATTCGGAGGAGGAACCCGCCTTGCAATGCCGAAGACAAGACTGCGCACCGGACTCATCGTCATTGAAGCCTGGTTCAGGGGCTACTGAGGGAGTCCTAGATAAGGGGGTATCCGGATTGCCAGACTGTATTCATCGTCCGGACTATAGAAGCATCAAGATACAAGACTCAAGACTTTGGCTCGTGTCCGGATGGGACTCTCCTTTGCGTGGAAGACAAGCTTGGCGATCCGGATATTATATTTCCTTCCTTGTAACCGACTCCATGTAAACCCTAGCTCTCCGGTGTCTATATAAACTGGAGAGGATGGTCCTTAGAAGGCCGATCACAATTACAATCATGCCATCATAGGATAGCTCTTAGGGTTTAGCCTCTACGATCTCGTGGTAGATCTACTCTTGTACTACTCATATCTTCAATATTAATCAAGCAGGAAGTAGGGTTTTACCTCCATCGAGAGGGCCCGAACCTGGGTAAACATTGTGTCCCTTGCTTCCTGTTACCATCAGCCTAAGACGCACATATCGGGACCCCCTACCCGAGATCCGCCGGTTTTGGCACCGACACATACCCACAACTTCTCTTCTGGTCTGCAGCTGTCCTCTTGATAGTTTCAACAATGAGGCTCATGACCTTGAACTTTTGAGGCACATCAAATAAGTGTAGCAGATTGATAGCATGGCCTCTGATCATGTTATGGTCACCTGACTTGGGCAAGGGTGTGTGCCTGAGGATCCAGTTGATGGTTGGTAGTCCTGACAGAAGGAAATGTATAGATCCAAACTTGTGAGTTTCAATAGCATCATCTGGGATCTCCTTGTACATGTGTGCCATAGTGTTGTGATCCATCTTCTTCTTGGCATAGACATCCAAGTCATCTTCTTTCTCCTTTGGTGCATTGATCAGATTTGCCCATTCTTCAATAGTAGATTGGTACCTTGTACCTTCAGACATCCAAACTATTCTGCCATCTGGATAGAAGTGTGCTATGGAGTAGAATTGCATTATGAGCTCATCATTCCACTTTGTGAGCTTCTGCCCAACAAAGTCTGCCACTCCACAAGCACTGAAACTGTCATGCACTCCTGGGTAGTGCTCCTCATTCTCCTTGATGTATTTCCAATCTACCCATCTCATATCACAGACTATTGGTTTCTTGTCCAGCAGCACAGTCTCATAGAAGTCCTGCTGTTCCTTTGTATGGAACCTGTAGTCCATAATAGTTCTCCTCCTGACTGCATAAGGATCAGTCAACCTCCACTGTCTGAGTCCTGCATCCTTTCTCAGCTTCATGTTCTCAGCAACAGGATGAGCATCGTTATGATCTGGAATTTTAGGCTTCAACTTTCTCAAAACATGCCTCCTTCTTCTTCTGCAACAATTTCAGGCACTGGGGCCTTGTTCTTTTCAGCAGCTGGGATGTTCCTGGTATTCCTCTTTGGTGGAGTCTTGGGCTTGGAAGCAGCCTTAGGTGCTTCTTTGGGCTTTGATGAAGCATCCGCTGACCAGATGGCATCACCCATGAGCTTCTGAGCTTTGGGAGCTGGAGCAACATCCTCTTCTTCTTCCTCTTCCATCATGGAAGGCTTCCCAACAACCCTGGCCATGGTCTTCTTGACCCTTTCCTTCCTCTTCTTTTCAGCCACTACTGGCTCCTTGTGTTTTGATCTCTCAGTTTCCTGAGTTGATGCTCTGACTTTCAGCATTGGAGTCCTTTTGGCAGGGACTTTCCTGTTCAGACCTGGCTTGGTGGTTGCAGCAGTGCCATACTCCTTGAGCACTTCCCTGGAGGTGGCTTCATCCTCTTCTGCCACATAGTCTTCATCCTCAGAGTCTGAGGTTTTCTTCTTCCTGTTCCTGGTGACAGCTTTGGGTAAGTTGCTTGGGGTGCTCCTGTTGCCATCATCTGAGGAACTGGAGGGACTAGTGTCCTCACTCATGTGAACCTATTCCTCTGACTTGTTCTGGCTGTCACTTTGATTAGACATGTTGCAAACACTGACTGTTGACCCTGTGAATAGATGTAGATGAGATAGAGGATAAGCATCACAAAATACAGAGGTTTTTGCAAAAGATTGAATTAAAAACTTAGTTTTAGTTTTCCACAGAAAGCATTTCAGATCAACCGATTTGTGAACTCGGTGATACCGAAGCAGCTTTAGGAACCTAAACTAGTGAACTCGGTCAGACCGAGTCACAGTTCGGTGGCACCAAGACTGCTAGGGTTTCACCAAGTTCTGAACTCGGTCACACCGATTTGCAATTCTCGGTTAGACCGAGAATCACAAGTGCAATGGCCTTAGCCGAATCGGTGGTACCGAGTTTTACAACTCAGTGGGTCTGAGATGGTTTCGGCGGAAACCTAACCCTAAATTTTCGATCCAAACCTAATCTACGGATAGTTTTGACTAGATGAGATAGTTTCAATCGTGGCAAGATTCATGACGAACACAATGTGCTAGGAATCAGATAGGGATAGCACAGTGATCAAGTCCATACCCTAGCTCGGCGATGGACTCGCTACGGCGGCAATGGCGGTGGAGATTCCCGTTGACGGCGGCGGAGACCAGCAGCGGGAGGCGGCTGGCGATGAGGAGAAGGATCCAGAGACCCTAGAGGCAGAGTGGGCTGAGCGCGGGCGAAAACTGTTCGGAGAAATTTCCAAATTTTTTGCCCTTGGGTGTATATAGCCCAACCCTGTCGGTGTGACCGAGTGAAACAACTCGGTGGCACCGAGATGCATTACTGCAAGCAGTTACTGCAACTCGGTGAGACCGAAATGTTCAAATCGGTTGCACCGAGATTGAAAACCTAGATCGACTTAGTGATCTCGATATGACCGAAATGGAAGAATCGGTCAGACCGAAAAGCACAAAGAAGTTTTGGAAGTTTAACTCTATGATGAATCGTGGACTCCGAGTGCTCCTCACACAGAGTGGTTCGAATCTGACTTGATCAAATTTTGTGATGTAGCATGAGTAGAGTTTGAGACAAGAAAAGCATAGATAGCTAGAGAAGGTTCTTAGGCATTCTTGTCCATCCACTTGGCCAAAAGAAAAAGAAGCCAAACAAACAAAACTACAAGTGGATGTCCTCGAATGAGAAAAATATGCAACCAACATGCTCACACAATAAAATGACAATTGAAATATGTGGCAAAGCATGCACAAATAATTCTAGCATCTATTAAGCAATTGGCGATGACTAGGTCATCTATATATGAGTATATTGACTTAGGAGTCAAATGAGAACATTTGATCATAGGTCATACTCATCGTTTAAGCTCAAGTGGGGTTACCACTTCTACATAATGCATTGATTTGTTCACACCATTAGAGTTGCTTTAGCTCAATTCTTAGAGTAAAGCTCCCCCTAGATGTGAGATCCCCCCTTTAGAGGGATGAACTAACCTTGGGTTTTGTCGATGATGACTTCATGTAGGTGTTTAAGATGTGGATGCTCAATGTTGATGTTGATCATTTGGAGCAATCCTTTGGAGTGAGTTGCACTTTCAATACCTAGATGGGTTAGTCCCACAAGGAACAACCAAGGATATCCATAGACATAGAGTGATGCATACACAAGATGATGTCTATGAAAGCATTAGGTTACCTTGTCCCTTGTCTTACCAACAAGAGGGTTTGTGACTCCTTGAAGAAGTGCAAGATGTGAAAGTTGATTGCACTTGTCCTTGCCAAAATGATATGAGTGAAGAATGTTGGTGGAGTCACCCTCAAGAACTCTCTAGTTCTTCTTCTTTGGGATCCACACCATGTTGATGGGAATCCTTGGAGTTGTAGTTGTACTTGATGAAGTAGAGCTTGACGTAGTCTTGGGAACCCACTTGACCAAGGCCTTGGGAGCTTCTTCAAATGCATCAATCTCCTCTTGAAGCTCATCCTTGCCTTTTTACTTGATGGAAGATCATCTTGAGCTTCTTCAAATGCATCAATCTTCAAATGCATAAATTATTTTCTTGCTCAAGTGTAACTTGGCTAAGAGAATCATTAGTGGAATCAAGAGAACTACTAGCAGCAACAATATTGGATTTAGCATGATGATTGTTACTACTAGAGGAAGAGTCTGTCGGATTTCAGGTTCCGGCAGACCCTCTAGATTTGAACACTGGGGTGCGCGCAGAGATTTCGCCCACTGCCTACCTGCACCTCACCGCCTCGCTATGGTCTAAGCAATCAAAGGAACAACACAAGAGACACAGAGTTTATACTGGTTCAGGCCACCATTGTGGTGTAATACCCTAATCCAGTGGGTGGTGTGGTGGATTGCCTCTCGGGCTGATGATGAACAATACAAGGAAGAACAGCCTCGCGAGGGTCTGTTCTTGGCTGTTGCGATGAACTACTAGGGGGAGTTCAGTCGCTCTTTCTACTGGCTTCCGGATGAGGATCCGATTCCATCCCCCGTCTACCTTGTGGGTGGCTAGTCCTATTTATAGGCAAAGGCCCTGGGCCTCTTTCCAAATATTGAGCGGGAAGGGCGCCAACAATTGGCCATTTTGAAGGGGAACATCTAGTACACTTATCCTGACTAAAGTTGGTCCTCGCCTGTCAAAGGCTCTGACGATGACACATTCTTGGGATCCACGATGACTTCCTTCCTGCCATTGCGACGGTCTTGGTCTTGTTGCACCGAAATGGATGCCTTTGCTTGATGCTCTCGCCTGCGCTTGTTCCCTTTGCACCAAAGAGGAAAGGAGGACACTGCGCGGGCTGGCGCCCGCCTGGCGCCCTTGGTCGTCATGGCTTGCGTCATGGGCACCTCGTGAGGTACCCCGCCTTGATCTCTCCGCCTCCTCGCGAGCCAGCCTGACGAGGCCGTGCCTGAGGAGGCTCCTTGTCGTCCACCCCGCGAGGCCTGGCCCCTCGCGAGGGTCTTGAGCTTGTGCTGATGAAGATGGCCCGCGCTGGGCCACCCCTTGAGCCACGCCACAGGCCGCAGGCAGGCAAGTTTGGGGACCCCCATTCCCAGAACGCCAACAGTAGCCCCGGGGCCCAAGGCGCGCCCGGACTTGGCTGAGCAGAGAAGCGAAGGGGCAAGTGTGAAGCGTCACGAGCCCTAACAGCCTGCGACCTCGGGCGCCACGTGGCAATTGATTGGTCGTGGGTGCCCCAGCAACTGCGTGAATCGATAAAACAGCGGCATATGCCTAGGCTTTGCTTCCGCCGGTTATTGCCCAGATCCCCTTTCTTGCACCCTTCCTTTCTGCCTCCGAAATCTTCAGATCTACTTCGACCGCGCGCCCTAGAAAGACATGGCGCCTCGCCAGACCCCGGCCGAAGCTTGGTACTCGCCCGCCTTGGACTAGCCGAACGTGTCGGAGGCGAGCCTTGCTTGGGTGCGCCGGATGGTGGCGGTGCAAGGCATCGACGGGGCGAAGGTGTTCAAGGCCGGCTCCGCCCTTCCTAAGGGCCAAGGGAGCACCTTCTATCCGCTCTTTGTAAGCGCTATTGCTGCCGGTCTGGTGCCTCCCTTTTCTGAGTTTTTCTTCTCTGTCCTCCGCCATTACGACCTGCAAGCTCTGCATCTCCACCCCAACTCCGTTCTTCTTCTGGCGATCTTCGCCTACTATTGTGAGGCTCACGTCGGAGTGCAGCCCTCAGTGGCCTTGCTACGCCACTACTTCTCCCTCCGGCCCTCTCGTGGTGCCATCTCCGCGTGCGCGAGCTTTGTCGCGTATGGCGGTCCAACACCATCTCGAAGCCCGGGAAGAGGATTGAGGGCTTCAGGAGCAAGTGGGTCATGGTAGATGCTGGGTGCATCCACCCTTGGCTGATTCTGCCCACGGAGCAGCCCACGAGCTCCGATGATTGGTCTCGCATGGAACTTGTGGACCCTCGCACGAAGCCGGTGTTGGAGAAGATGGACGCAGATCTGAGGCCGGGCAACATGGCGGCGGAGAAGCTGACTGGTGCGTCGCTCCTGAGGGAGTTCCTGGAGCACCAGGTGGCCCCGCTTCGTAAGTACTCGCTTCTGCTATGGAGGCCCTGCCTGAGCCCCACAGTCTTGGCCGACGAAGATCTGGCCGCGGTCCTCCAATCTTTGGTCGGAGAAGACGTGGCAAGGCTGGAGGGCGCCCCTGTACCCTTGTTCCTTCGAGATGATTGGGAGAAGGTGGTGGACTCCATGCCCGTCTTCAATGGGGATGGGCCCGTGCCCACGGAGGTTCCTGAGGACCCGGCGGCCCCGGCGACTGTGAACATGTCCTCTGGTGACTCCAGCGAAGAAGATGAAGAAGAGGAGCGGGAAGGGGAGCCTGACTCCGAGGCTACCGACGGGGAGTTGAGAGCGCCTCTCCCCCGGCGCAGGTCCCGCGCTCTCCGCCTCTTGCCGAGCAACGATGAGGATGATGACGAGCGGGGCGGCGAGAGCTTGCCCCCGATCTCGAAGAAGGCCAGGTCTGGGCTGGTCCCCCTCGGGTCTGCCCCGGTTCCGAGGTGATCCACAGACGTGCCTCCTGCTTCCGAGCCTCTCGAGGCTGATCCCAGTAGTCGGCTCTCGGGATTCAAGTACGGCCGGAGGTTGCTCGAGCTCGCGAGCAGCGACCAGTAAGTGCTTGATTCTTGTCTTGTTCCTTGCTTTGTCGTTGAGGCTTGATGTCTATATCTCTTGGCTAGGCTGGCGCCTGCGGTGAAGAAATTGAAGGGGGCTCCTGAGGTTCCGTCTAGGGCAGCGCCTCTACCCACGAAAGAAGGTGGCTGCAAGGCACGGGCCTCTCCTGCCCGGTCGTCCTCACAGGCCTGGTGGAGCTGGCTGGGGCGAGCTCAGCCCCCATGGCCCAAGCGACTCCTGAGGTATCCTTGCCTGATGCCATCTCCACAGCTGTTGGGGCGCAGCAGATCCTGCCTTAGGATGCTATGGTTACGCTGCCGTCCTCTCCTCCTACTCCACCAACTGCTGTCTCTCCGACTCCTTCCACTCTCCTGGATCGCGCTACTGCCGAACTGGACCGGCTGCGGCAAGATCTTCTGGGCGCCGACCCTCGCTTGGTGGCCGGGCGCTTGGAGCTGGCTTCTGGCTGGATTCGCTCTGACGCTTCGATTCGAGCGACGCTGGTTCAGGCCTCGACGGCCTGCGACGAGGAGAAGCAGGCTGTCCTTGGGGCGAAGGCCACTCGAGACACCGTCTTGGGGGAGACGGCTGATGCCCGAGGTCGCTGCAAGGCGCTGGAGAGCGAACTGCGGGGCCTACGGGACCAGCTTGCCGAGGAGGTCCGCATCCGCCAAGAGAAGGAAGAACACATGAAGGCTCGCGAGGCGGCCGTCAAGGACCGAGACGCCAAGCTTAACAAGCGCCGTGACCGCCTGGGCGCACTGGAGCAGGAGTTGGAGGCGTGGAAGGTCGAGCTGGATGGCAAGGCGCGGGTCCTTGCCGAGGACCGCGAGGACTTCACAGAGACGGAGGTGAAGGTTCGCGGCTTGCTGAAGTTGCTCTACGACAGCGGCCTGGAAAGCCCGCTGGTCAGCGCCGAGGATGGCCCCGCCAAGCTGCTCCCCTTCCTGGTCCGTGCTCTTGAAGATGTCACCCTTGGCCTTGGCCCTACGGCTGAGGCCGAGGCGCGTGTCCTGTCTTCTGCAGCGCTGACGCGGGTCCTTACTCACGTCTACCTTTGTGATCCCAACGTCGACCTCGACAGCCTGCTGGAGCCAGTGAGCGGGGAGCTTGCCGCTGCCGCTGCTGAGGCCGTGAAGGGTCGTGCGGAGGCTCTGCTGTCGAAGTTCCGGGTCTTCAGCACCAAGCCGACGCGAGGCGCTGCCGGTCCTGCGGCTCCACGAGGCGAACCCGCTCTGCGCAGCTTCGCCGCCAACAAATGACTCCGTCGTGGCTCCTGTCCTGCTTTCAGCTTCTGCAACATGCATCATGCCTCGGGGAGGCGTTTAAACTTGTGTTTGGTGTCGTGATAACAGTTATGGACTGTAATATTTGCTTTTGAATTCCTTGAAATTTGCGCTCTTCCTACTTGCTTATGTTCTACGCCGGCAGAGCCCGGCCCCGCGCATACCTGAGCTGCCGTTAGCCCCGACCGGAAACCAGGACGGGACGAAGGAGTGAGGGGCTACGTGACAAGTTAGGCTCCTGAGTCGCGATGCTCAGGAGTACCCCTTGGCGCATGCACAGCAAGTAGGGAGGTGAGATGTGTGGGTGAATCTACCATTCTACGTCTGCAGAGCCCGGCCCCGCGCATACCTCAATCGCTGTTAGCCTTTCGGAACTAAGGAGTGAGGGGCTACGTGACCAGTTAGGCTCCTGAGTCGCGATGCTCAGGAGTCCCCCTTGACGCTCAAACGGCCTTCGTACCTTGGCTCCGCTCGGGGAGAGACGCGCGACGAACCAGACCTGAGGGGTCTGGCTCGGTGGCATACATCTGGGCGTGACCCAAGCGCAACCCCCGTGCCCAGCCCCCTCGCGCGGCACTCCCGAGGGGAGGCGTTGCGATGAGGCCAGACACTGAGCTCGGGGCTCCCTGAGGTTGATGCGGCTGGGGCCACCCTCAGTTGTTTATCACCAGCGCGGAGCATTACACTTCCGTATGTGTACGGGCATAGCCGCTCCTCGGCTGTGTCGTCAGCCAACGCGGAGCATGGTGCTTCC
>NC_041383.1:117784765-117809132 GCF_002162155.2 Triticum dicoccoides
GGGTTGCGCCTGGCACTGGGCCTTAACTTGTGATGTGTTCCTGCAAATTTGGCTAGATGCTGATGCTCTACGTCCTCGGGTCCCGACCCTCGAGCGGGTCTCAGCCGTCGCTGGTTTGCCAGGTCGCGATGCCATGGACAAGGCCAGAGGATGAGGGCTGGAGAGCCAGTAGGAGCCCTGAGTCGCGACGCTCAGGTACCCCCCCTTTAACGCGCAAGCTTGGTTAGATGCCGACGCTCTACGTCCTCGGGTCCCGGCCCTCGAGCGGGTCTCAGCCGTCGCTGGTTTGCCAGGTCGCGATGTCGTGGACAAAGCCAGAGGGTGATGGCTGGAGAGCCAGTAGGAGCCCTGAGTCGCGATGCTCAGGTACCCCCCCTTTAACGTGCAAGCGGCCGACATGAAGGAAGAAGAGGTGCCACGGACAGGCATCAAATAACAAGCATGATGGGTCGAATGCATGGCAAGAAAATAAACGCAAGAGGGGTACATGCCGCTGGGTCTGACCCGAGCGACTTGGGGACGATGCATCCCGAGGGGCGCCCCCAACAAAGTAAGCTAGGAACATAAAGTAAAACGGGGATACATGCCGCAGGGACGGACCCACGCGGCCTGGGAATAATGCAGCCCTGGGGGCGCTCCCAGCTGGAAACTAAACTTGAAAGATGTCACCTGATAGTGTTGACGACGAAGGGGTGTTGAAGTAGCGGACGTCGTGGGCTGCGGAAGCCGGTCTTCACGAGCCCCCAGGCCCAGGAGCCTCAGGAGGTTCCGGAGGCGCTGGTGGCTCCTCACGAACCGTCTCCATCTCTGCCAGGACTGCGGAGCGCCTGGCCTCCTTAGCCTCCAGGATGCTTCTCATGAGGCGCTGGCGCACAACATCCATGTTCGGCAAGCCGTAGGGCATGCGAACGTGGCTGTGGGGTGGGCCTCCGCAGCGCCCCATGCATGAGGGCCAGAAGCGCTCCTGAGAGGCAGCTCGGTTGAGCCCTGGGATGTCGACGCAGACGCGCAGCCCACCATCCTCGCCTGGATGGGGAGCTGTGGTGGGTAAGCGACGACTGCCACTCATGACTCTTGACTCCTGCAACTCCTGTGTGATCTGATTGATGAACTCCTGAGGGTTTGGCCCTCCTTGCCTTGCTCCTTCCTGAGGGAAATATGTTTTGAAACACGCCTCCAAGTGGTGCCCAAGCGCCTCCCTCGTGACCTTAGCAAGGTCTATGGCCCTCCAGGAGGGAGCCCCCGAGCCCTGCTTGAGGAGGGCGCCGGGCACGCCTTCCTATGCGATAGAAGGAGGTGCCCCCTAAGCAGGTGCAGACCCTGAAGGGCCTGCCTCCTGAGGGGTCGGGCCTGGCGATGTCTTCTTCTTCTTGGGAGCGGTCTCAGGGAGCCTCCCGCTCCCGCGATCTGGGTCTTCCAGCGATGCGGCCTAATAAGCTCGTTCCAGGGAGCACACCGTGTCTCTTTCTTCACAAGGCACCGTGACGACTCCACTGCTTCCTGGCATCTTGAGGATGTTGTAGCCGTGATGAGTCACGGCCATGAACTTGGCGAGAGTTGGGTAGCCGAGGTTGGCGTTGTACGGCAGGCGAATGTGGGCGACATCGAAGTCGATGAGCTCGGTGCGGTAGTTGCTGCACGCCCCGGAGGTGACAGGGAGGCGGACCTGCCCAATTGGAACTGTGGAGCCGTCGGTGACTCCGGAGAAAGGCTTGGTCGGCTGAAGCTGATCGTAAGGCACTTGGAGATTGTTGAATGTCTCTATGGACAGGACGTTGAGCCCTGCCCCGCCATCGATGAGGATCCTGGTGACTTGCACATTGCTGATGACTGGGGAGCAAAGCATCGGGAGGACTCCGGCTATAGCCGCGCACTTGAGCTGATCCGCTAAGCTGAACATGATGGCACACGCCGACCACCTGAGGGGGCGCGTGGCTTCAAGCTTGGGGAGGACCGCATTCACTTCGCGGGTGAACTTCTTGAGGATGCGTTGAGAGGCTGGGGCTTGAGCTGCACCCAGGATGCAGGCGATCGCACGCGGCTCCTGGAAGCCCCAAGCCCCCTCGTCCTGATGATGGTTGAGGGAGTCCTGGATTAGGGGGTGTCCGGATGGCCGGACTATGACCTTTGGCCGGACTCCCGGACTATGAAGATACAAGATTGAAGACTTCGTCCCGTGTCTGGATAGGACTTTCCTTGGCGTGGAAGGCAAGCTTGGCGATACGATATGAAGATCTCCTCCCATTGTAACCGACTCTGTGTAACCCTAGCCCTCTCCGGTGTCTATATAAACCGGAGAGTTTTAGTCCGTAGGACGAACAATAATCATACCATAGGCTAGCTTCTAGGGTTTAGCCTCTCTGATCTCGCGGTAGATCAACTCTTGTACTACCCATATCATCAATATTAATCAAGCAGGAGTAGGGTTTTACCTCCACCGAGAGGGCCCGAACCCGGGTAAAAACATCGTGTCCCTTGTCTTTTGTTACCATCCACCTAGATGCACTGTTCGGGACCCCCTACCCGAGATCCGCCGGTTTTGACACCGACATTGGTGCTTTCATTGAGAGTTCCTCTGTGTCGTCACCGTCAGGAAGGATGCCGCACCCCGTCTTTAAAGACGGCGCTGTTGCTAAAGGAGCTTTGGCTGTCGGCCAAACTCTCCGGCTAGGCAGTTTTTTGATGACCGCCTGTTCGGCCGCCGCGCCGACGATGACCTCTCGGGCCATCGAAAGCAATCTCTACATCAGCTCGGAACTTGCCAAGCAGCTAGAGCCGATGGAGCTCTCTTCCTTAAACGAGCTCTTGGATCGCATCGTCGCGCTGGGAGTCGCTACAGATTACGGCCAGATTGGGCTTAAACCCGATCAGAGAGAGATCGACTCTCCCCAGGTCACCCACCACGTTGAAGTGGTGGAAGAACAATGCGGCGAATCTTCGCCCATCCTAAGGACCAGATGTGTCCGGATTCCCGACCCCTCCAAGCCGAACATCCGCGGAGGGGAGGATGTTGCCCAAGCCCTGAACCTAAAGTCAGGCAGCAGGCCTGATTCATTGTATAACGTCCAAGAAAATAAGCTTCCGAATCCGGAAATTTCTTGGCCCCTGAGTCTTATATCGGGCGAGATTCCGGATTTAAATCCACCCGCCCACCCAAATATAAGGGATCTATCCCAAATACGACAAGAGCCCGGGGAAACAGTACACCACTACTGGGCCAGATTCCTCCTGGTTATGAACAGGATAAAGGACTACCGTGAGAAAGATGCAATTTCATCCTTCTGTAACAACTGCACGGACATCGGAATCCTCAACGCCATAAGTTGCCGCAAAATTACACGCTTCGCCGACTTGACATCCATAGTACGAAAGTGCTGTGCGACAGAAAGCATTCGGAAAACCAAAACTAAATTCTGGGACAATCCGGCCCTGGATACAATCCCCGTCCGAAACAAAAGGGCGCATTATCGCCAAGCACCTGCGCCAAACAGCAAAAAACAAAAACCCTCTACAGGGTATGGGACCGTATTGGAGGGATGGCTCAATGGACCTTGTAAAATTCATAGGTCAGGGGAAGTCACACCAACTCACAGCCTTAGAGCACGTTGGATACTTCGGCAGGTGGCCAGAAGCGGCGAGGAGCTTCTAACTCCAGAATCCGCAGAGCACCACCCAAGAAACGCTAGTACGGTGTCAACAGTCTTCGAGACTTTTGCATCAAACAATGCGAGGAAACGAACGCTCCGCAGCCTTACTGAAGTCTACCAAGTAGCAACAATAAACCCATGGAGTGACACGGCTATTACCTTTAATGCCAGTGACGAACCTAAATCCGGACAGCCCGAGCACCAGCCGCATTGGTGCTCAGTCCGATAGTGGACGGCTTCCGGCTTACAAAGGTACTCATGGACGGCGGCAGCGGACTGAACCTCATCTATGAGGAAACCCTGCGAAAAATGGAACTAGATTGGAGCCGCATTGAGCGAAGCAACAGAACCTTTAGAGGAATAATACCAAGCCGGGAAGCATGCTGTTCAGGGAAAATCACACTGGATGTGGTGTTCAGCACGCTGGATAATTACAGATCCGAGGAGGTCACATTTCAAGTGGCCCCGTTTAGCAGCGGATATCACGCTCTGTTAGGACGAGAAGCATTCACAATTTTTCAAGCTATACCCCATTACGGGTACATGAAGCTCAAAATGCCCGGACCCAACGGAATCATCACTCTTGCTAGTGATCTGGACACAACGCTCCGCGCCGAAAACAAGACAGCCGCACTAGCCCTCGAGGCATTATCCGAAGCCCTAGCGGCCGAGGAACTAACTACGTTGCGCTCAACGGTGGACAGGGACGATGTGATACTAGATAAGAGATCCAAGTCCACCTCTTTTAAACCAGCGGACGAAATAGTCAAATTCCAAGTCCATCCAACAGACCCTACAAAAACGGCCTCCATCGGGGCACAATTAAACCCCGATGTAGACGCCGCACTACTAGAACTCCTACGGGAGAATTGGGACATCTTTGCCTGGCACCCTTCAGACATGCCAGGAATCCCACGCAGGCTGGCCGAGCACAGCCTGAATATCCTAAAAGGATTCAAGCCCGTTAAGTAGACTCTTCGGTGTTTCTCCGAACCCAAGAGACAAGCCATGGGAGAGGAGCTAGCAAAACTACTGGAAGCCGGATTCATCAAAGATATAAAGCATCCGGACTGGCTAGCAAACCTGGTGATGGTACCAAAGAAGGACAAATCCTGGCGCCTATGCATCGATTTCAAAGACCTAAATAAGGCCTTCCAAAAGGATCCCTTCCCCCTCCCCCGTATTGATCAAATCATCGACGCCACTGCAGGACACGATTCATTGTGTTTCCTCGATGCATACTCTGGCTATCACCAAATCAAGATGTCAGAGTCGGATCAAGCTGTGACGGCATTCATCACCCCATACGGCCCATTCTGCTTCAACACGATGCCCTTCGGGCTCAAAAACGCCGGCGCGACATATCAGCGCATGATTTAGACATGTCTGACCAACCAGATCGGCAAAATGGTTGAAGCATACGTGGATGATGTGGTCATCAAATCCAAACATGTCGAAACTCTAGTAGACGACTTGAGGCTCACATTCGACAATCTCTGAGCATATGACATTAAGCTCAACCCAGAAAAATGCATTTTCGGCATACCAGCCGGAAAGCTCTTGGGCTTCATCGTATCCGGCAGAGGAATTGAAGCAAACCCAGCCAAGATCCGAGCTGTGTCACAATTGTATATCCCAAAAGACCTCAAGCAAATACAAAAATTAACTGGATGCGTGGCGGCTCTAAGCTGCTTTATCTCCCGCTTAGGAGAAAAGGCATTACCCCTTTATCGCCTCCTGCGACGCACCGAACACTTCGAGTGGACGGATGCCGCCACGGCCGGACTCGAAGAAATCAAAGCCATACTGGCAACAAATCCGGTCCTGGCCGCGCCCAACACGGGCGAACCAATGTTATTATACATCACGGCAACCCATCAAGTTGTAAGCGCGGTGCTCGTCGTCGAACGAGAAACGGATGGACACAAGTTCCCTCTCCAAAAACCAGTTTACTACGTGTCCACTGTCCTAACTCCATGCAAGTCTCGGTACCCGCATTATCAAAAGATAGCATACGCAGTGTTCATGGCATCCCGGAAGCCGCGACACTATTTCTAAGAGTGTTCGATAATAGTAGCATCTGAAGTACCTCTTAATGACATTATAAACAACCACGACGCAACGGGCCGGATTGCCAAATGGGCCATTGAGCTCCTCCCGTTCGATATAACTTACAAACCACGGCGAGCTATCAAATCGCAGGTTTTGGCTGACTTCATCGCCGAATGGACTGAAGCCGAGCTCCCTAAAGAGTACGACGCATATTCCAACTGGATCATGCACTTAGACGGCTCCAAAATGTTGGCTGGCCTGGGGGCTGGTGTCGTTCTGACGTCCCCAACCGGAGATACAGTCCAATACGTACTTCAAATAATGTACATGGACTCCAACAACGCAGCCGAATACGAGGCCCTTCTACATGGTCTCCATATGGCAGTCTCCATGGGCATCCAGCGCCTAGAGGGCCGCGGGGATTCAAACCTCGCGATATCCCAAATAAATGGAGACTTTGATGCCAAGGATCCGAAAATGGCAGCCTATCACAACGCCATCTTAAAGATGTCAGCTCGGTTTGAGGGGCTCGAATTTCACCATATAGCCCGGGAGAATAACCAGGCAGCGGACGTGTTGGCACACATCAGCGCAAAGCGCGATGCCGTCCCTCCCAACATCTTCCTAGAGAGGCTTTTTAAGCCATCTGTATCATGAGAGGGAGAGTCCGGAAACAACAGCCCGGACACAACCTGACTACCCCTCACTGAACATTCTGACATAGTTGGTGGCTCCGCCAACGAAACAACACCGTCAGCCCACACAATAATGGCAGTCAATGCCCCGTGGACGGAACCATTCCTAGCCTACCTAACTAGGCAGGAACTTCCCGAGGACCAAAACGAGGCCCGCTGCATAGTGCGGCGATCTAAAGCCTATAGGGTCCACGAGGGAGAGCTTTATAAGAAAAGCACAACTGGAGTCCTTCAGAGGTGTATCTCCGAAGAAGAAGGGCGAAATCTTCTGGCTGAAATTCATGCCGGACTCGGCGGGCACCACGCAGCAGCCCAGGCCCTCATAAGCAAGGCCTTCCGTACCGGATTTTATTGGCCGACGACCCGGGCAGACGCTCAAGACTTAGTGCAGCGATGCGTTGGTTGCCAATTATTCGCCAATCAAAGCCACATGCCGCCTACCGCCCTACAAACCATACCCATTACCTGGCCTTTTGCGGTCTGGGGGCTTGACATGGTTGGACCCCTTAAAGGAGGAACCCACAATAAAAAATATCTACTGGTCATGGTGGACAAATTTACTAAATGGATAGAGGCCAAGCCTGTAAAGATGGCCAAACCCGGACCGGTGATAGACTTCATATACGGGGTTGTACACCGTTACAGCGTCCCCCACAGCATCATAACTGACAACGGCACAAACTTTACGGCCGACGAAGTTAAACTCTGGTGCAAAAACATGGGCATCAAGCTCGACTACGCTTCAGTCTATCACCCACAAACTAACAGTCAAGTCGAACAAGCAAACGGTCTCATCATGAGCGGCATCAAACCCAGACTAGTGCGATCCCTCAAGGAATCTAACACGCACTGGGTAGAGGAGCTTGACTCCGTACTCTGGGGGCTGCGGACCACGCCGAATCGCACTACCGGATTCACACCATTTTTTATGGTATCCGGCGTAGAGGCAATCCTGCCCTGCGACATAATTCATGAGTCACCTCACGTGCGCATGTACGAAGAAAGAGAAGCCGAGCTCGATTGGCAGGACAGCTTGGACGCATTGGAGGAGGAGCGCGACGTGGCAAACGCCGGTTCCACATTCTATCAACAGCAGGCTCGAAGATATCAAATCAGAGAAGTACGGGACAAAACTTATAATGTTGGCGAACTAGTTCTACGCCTGCCGGACAAGAAAAAAGACAAACTAAAGCCCAAATGGGAGGGTCCCTTCATAATCGACCAAATACTGACTGGTGGAGCGTACCATCTGCGAAACGCATCGGACAACCGACTCGAGCCGAACCCATGGAACGCAGCACGCCTACGAAGATTCTACGCCTAGCGCCGGACTCCGTGTTCGTCTCCTTCCTCTGTCCCTTTTTTTATTTTTTCAAATTTGCTGCCTGGTATTTCTCTCCTTCTCCCTACCTTTTCTCTCCCAAGCCCTTAGGGGCTTGCCTGTGCGATTGTTCGCACATACTTGACGCGCCACCCGCGCTCATCATACCTGGGGGCTTCTTTATCAGAAGTTTATATTAACGGGCCTCATGCCCAAAACATGTGTGACACTTCCGCATGAACCTTTTATACACCATTATATGCATCGATATGACTTATGTTTTGGCCAAGCTGGGTTGCCTGGCTCCTGTGCTTACCCCTACGTTCCCGTTTGTTCGGCTAGGTGGTAAAGGGAGCACCTCTGCAATTGTTACTGCCGGGTCAGCCGGATGTGTACCTCAGACTGGGTGAAGCCGAAAGCTAGCGTTCTTAAGGGAATATTCGGTCGGTGAACTAAAAGATGATTTTTTCTTGTTTATTTATCTGCCCCGAGATGCTTTTTTGCTCTTTCTCGCAGTTCGAACATGCACTTTAGGGCATGCCTCCCAGGGAAAGGAACCCCTAACGGAACTATTCTCCCTGGAAGATGTTTCTTACTAACCATGTAATATAACATAACTAGTTGGGCACTTGTCCGCTAAAGCAATTATGACCCCTACGCCTTGTCTCCATGCATGCCCCGGTTCTTACATAACCGAGAGGGTATTCGGACACACTCCGGACTATAGGGTCCAGAGGTCGAAGCGAAAAGGTCCGCAATGACAAACGATCTACAATCCGGCTAGAAGGCATTTTTTCATGTCATTTTAAATTACAGAGTCAACTCGACTCGGTATATTCTTCTTCAATACCATCCAACAGGCGGTCTAATTTACAGTCCCGTTGAGAATACTTGGCAGCCAGCTCTACTTGGCCATATACTAAACTGACAGGGATCTCCTTTCCGTCAGGCCCCATAGGGCCGACCTCGGCCATATGTTCAGGTCCGCCTTCGTGTACCGAGTCTTCACCATGGCCCAGGCCTCCCTGGCACCTTGACGGCATGCCGATATCTTCCACAACCGGAAGCGCTGCCGCACTCCCTCCAGCTTCTTTGCAAGCTCCCCAAGGCCTTCAGGCATGGAGAGGGATGGCCACATAGCCTAGACGACGCCTTGCATCGCCTGCCGAACTCGTTCGTGCAGTTGCAACAGCTCGGGAAGAAGGTCCCCCGTTGAACCAGGCATCTCCTCCGCAGGACGACCTGTCAGCGTACCTACAGACATAGCTTTGTCAAACGACTTCCTCGCCGAATTCCTTTTTCGAAGATTCGTTCAAGCACTTACTAAAAATGCCGTGTCGAAGTCGCCGATTTTCCTTTACGGAAGCAGACAGCTGAACATGAACACCCTTTAGTTCCTCGCCCAGCTGGGTATTGGCGTCTTGAAGTTTGTTCTTCTCTTGCCTCACCCTCGTCAGCACGCTCTCGCCAGCCTTTAGTTGGCATAGGAGTTGTTGCTTGTCTGGATTTACTCCGGCCCCATCTGCACTATTATCGTCAGAGTTGCACACATGCCGCACTACACAAAGGAATTATCTTTCGAAGCATATATTACCTGAGGGGGTCCCCTTGGAATTATCTGAAGCGGCCAGTGCGGCCTCGAGTTGGGCCTTGCACTCTTCCAGCTCCTGGGACAGTTGCGTGTTCTTCTTTGTAAGACCCTGCATAACATATGATCCTTAAAACAGTTATCTTAACTGTTTCAAGTCTTGGGGGCTACTGAAATATATAACCTTCAATTTTACTCACCCGTATGTCTTTTACATACCGCTCTGTGGCTCTAGCTAGACCATTTTGAGCGGCACGGAGGTACGCATATCCCGTATTAAAGGCGTCCAACGCCTCTGGGGAAAAACATGCGTCACGAAGAACAATCCGGCGACGCCTGTGGTTCATGGCACTCTCCACCTATGAATTGGTGGCAGATAGCCCGTCTGCGTCCTCTATCGGAGGAACGCCCAAGGCGCGCCCCGTGTCCGCCTCCGCTTACGGACCCGGCCTTGAAGCCTGGCCAGTGGATATAGTCCGGCGGGCTCTCTTCTTCCTAAGAAGAGCATGGGCGTTAGTATGACTTGAGGGCGTTAAATTCGCACGCCGTACCGTTGCGCCGGAATCTCGATCTGGTCCGCACTTCTTTTTGGCCTGCCTGGCTTCAGCGGCCCTTGTTGGCTGCCCACCGTGGGCTCGTCCTTCCGCCTCGAGGATTTCCCCTGCGAAACGAAACACTATTAGTTTACAGCATTCAAGATAAGGCATGGATGGATCTCCTTGAAAGTACTAGGACTTCGGTCTCGGTTACCTTTGAGGCTGGAAGTAGTCCGGGATAGTCGGCCGTAATGGCCACTAAGGTGTTGTCCTTACTCAATTGATGAAACACCCCATCAATTAACTCCACACATAAGTCCAGGTCCTCTTGGGAATCCGGATCGAGGGACCGTTCGGGGTCCTCGGGTTGCGGAGGAGGGCTGTTTATCTCCTTCACAGTCTGGTGCAGCTCCTGTGTTAACATCGCCAGACTAAGTACTCAATTATGGGAATTTCGAAAGCGGGTAGATAAGTGAAAATATTCGCTCACCCAGCTTGGAGGACTATACATAGAGAATCCGCCCCGTGGGTTGACACGGAGGAATTCCTCTTCTTATCCCTTGTACAAAGCGGATAAGATCTTCGCTAGAGTGGCAGCTGAATCCGGCCCCTTGCGACCGCACCGTGCGGCGTCGTCCTCCCTGTTGAAATCCCACATGGGGTGGCCTCTGTACTGAAGCGGCTGCACCCCCCGCATAATGCACGTGGCCATGACCTCGATCATGGTCAATCCGGAATGAGCCAACAATCTTATCCGGCTCATCAGGTAAAGGACGTCCCTGTCAGTTTCCCTTTGAGGGTTCCGTGGGCGCCAGCTCAGGCGTTTCTTTAACGGGGCATTATTTAACTCAGGGAGGCCGATCCGTACAGGGTCCGGTAGGGGGACATCATCCATATAAAACCATTCTGAAGGCCAGTCCTCGGACGCCTTCTTTGGAGTACCAGATAGATATCCGGTCCCGGCGATGCGCCTTAGTTCGGCTTCGCCCACTTGATAAATTAACCCCTCCTGAGAGTGGGGCACAAGACAGAACAACCTCTTCCATAGTGCGAAATGGGCCTCGACGCCTAAGAACAGCTCACAGAGGGCCACGAAGCCCGCAACATGCAGTATGGAGGCAGGCGTGAGGTTGTGTAGCTGGTGGCCGTAAAACTCCAGTAGACCTTGGAGAAACGGATGAATTGGAAATCCGAGTCCTCTTATTAAATAAGGAACTAGGCACACCCTCTCTCCTTGAGAGGGATTGGGGACGCTCTCCGCCTGCTCTCCGCCGCTATAGGTGGCGATCCCGGCTCGAACTGGGACCATATATGCTGGTGGGAGGAGCCCCTTGGATTGAAGCACTACTAGCTTGCTATGCGGGACAGAACACCGCTCCCAATCTCCGGTCCGAGGGCTGGAGAGGCGAGAGGAGGAGCTTCTTCGACCGACCATGGTGGAATGGATCTCAGTCGAGAGCGCTCTGATGAAGACTCGCGGAGGGAGGAAGGTGTGAATTGGATCTAAACCCCCGTCTTTTTTATGGGCGGTTCATTTACACGACTAGGGGGATAAATGAAAAACTCCCTGGCTTTTCGCATTCGTTCGACACGTGGAAGATGGTCATTATGGGGCACAGAAGCTGAGGAGAGCAACACGCACCAGAAGCCGGACACTATCCGACAGGTGCATAGAATTTGGAGAAGAACCCGCCTTGCAACGCCGAAGACAATTTGCGCGCCGCACTCGTTGTCATTGAAGCCTGGTTCGGGGGCTACTGAGGGAGTCCTGGATTAGGGGGTGTCCGGATGGCCGGACTATGACCTTTGGCCGGACTCCCGGACTATGAAGATACAAGATTGAAGACCTCGTCCCGTGCCCGGATGGGACTCTCCTTGGCGTGGAAGGCAAGCTTGGCGATACGATATGAAGATCTCCTCCCATTGTAACCGACTCTGTGTAACCCTAGCCCTCTCCGGTGTCTATATAAACCGGAGAGTTTTAGTCCGTAGGATGAACAACAATCATACCATAGGCTAGCTTCTAGGGTTTAGCCTCTCTGATCTCGTGGTAGATCAACTCTTATACTACCCATATCATCAATATTAATCAAGCAGGAGTAGGGTTTTACCTCCACCGAGAGGGCCCAAACCTGGGTAAAAACATCGTGTCCCTTGTCTCCTGTTACCATCCGCCTAGACGCACAGTTTGGGACCCCCTACCCGAGATCCGTCGGTTTTGACACCGACAATGGTCCTCGTTTCTCCTTGGCTGCGGCGGCAGTGGAGGGAGGCCTGCGTTTCCTTGCGGACGATCCTCGCGAGGCTGATCCCTCCAGTCTCCCTTGCGAGGCTGATCTTGCCAGTGATCCTCGCGAGGTCGGTCGCGCCACCCTTGGCGAGGGCCGCGGTCTTCCCAGCGCCCTGCGTTCCTTCCTCCTCCTCGGCCATAGCCTCGATCGTTGCGGTCGGGGCGTCGGCCGATCCTTCCTTCTCGCACGGCTCGGAGCTCTTGGCATTCATTGGTGTTGTGGGTGTGGAGGTCGTGGTACACACAGTACCGGCTGCCCTTGAAAGACTCGGGCTGATCTCTGCCCTGCTTGGTGTCTGGTTCTTCCGCGAGCACGGCAGCCCCCTTGTGCTTCACGTCCTTTGCCTTGGATTTCTTCTCTTCTGGGTCTGCGGTTGGCAGCTCGAGGAGGGAAAGGCGCCCTTCCTCAGCCCTGGCACACTTGGTCGCCAAGTTGAACAGCTCCAAGGAAGTGCACAAATCTTCATGCATCACCAGCTCCTCCTTCATCTTGACGTCACGCACACCGTCGGAGAAGGCTGAGATGATGGCCTCCTCGGTCACCTTGGGAATCTTGAGGCGTGCGTTGTTGAAGCGCTGGATGTACTTCTGCAGGGTCTCCACTGGTTGCTGCTTGATGCGGCGCATGTCGCTCACGGCAGGTGGCCGGTTGTGAGTACCTTGGAAGTTGGCGATGAAACGGGTGCGCATCTCATCCCAGGAGGAGATCATGCCTGGAGCCAGGTTCAGGAGCCAGGTGCGGGCCCCGTCCTTGAGCGCCATGGGAAACTAGTTCGCCATGACCTTCTCGTCCCCGTTGGCGGCTTCGATGCCCAGCTCGTAGAGCTGGAGGAACTCCACAGGGTTGGCCGTGCCGTCGTAGCGAGGAGGCAGGTCTGGCTTGAACTTGCAGGGCCACGCGATGCTGCGCAGCTCGGTGGTGAAGGCGCAGAAGCCTGCTGTGGCCACGGAAGGCCTCTGGTGACGAGGAGCTTGGTCTTGCGGGCCCCCATGCGCTGCAGCTGGGAGCAGCGCGGGGTCTTGGCATGCTGGAACAGGAGCGTGGTCGCGACGGGCCGGAGCGGGGAGCACTCGGGCAGCTTCTTGGGGACGAGGGACCTCTTGGCAGCTCCGCTCTTGCTCCGCTGGCGCCAGATGGGGTGGGTTCCATCCAGGGGCCACGCGCCTTGGGGCCAGGGCGCCTTCTTGAGGGGGAGGCAGCTGAGGCGCCCCCGGAGCTTCATTGCCCGCGCAGGGCGAGGCGCGGTGCAGCGAGAAGGACGGCGCGAGGGAGCCCCTTGCGGCGCGGACGAGTTCGGCGACGCGTTCGAGCCACTCTTCGTAGACGTTGTCGACTGGGCGGTAGCGCAGGAGCTCGTTTGCCGCTATGAGCGTAGCTCGAGCCTCCATGGCCGCGTGGGGTGCGCGGGACGAAGAACCAGCTGGGGCGAGGGAGGGCATAGCAGTGCGGCCGTCTCGCCTCATGGACGGATGCTGGGACGATGCTTGCTGCTCGTTCCCCGCCGGGACGGTGGCGGCGTTGACGGCAGGCGACGGGGAACGGCGGGGGTGGCCGCCGACGGGGGCCGTCTGGGCGACACGGGAAGCGAGAGCGGCACGGCGCTCGGTGCGGGCCTGACGAGCGTCTGTCATGGATGCGATGGTCGATGAAGAATAGGGCGGCGGAAGACGAATTCCGGCGCACCCCTACCTAGCGCGCCAAATGTCGGATTTCAGGTTCTGGCGGACCCTCTAGATTCGAACACTGAGGTGGGCGCGGAGATTTCGCCCACTGCCTACCTGCGCCTCACCGCCTCGCTATGGTCTAAGCAATCAAAGGAACAACACAAGAGACACAGAGTTTATACTGGTTCAGGCCACCATTGTGGTGTAATACCCTACTCCAGTGGGTGGTGTGGTGGATTGCCTCTCAGGCTGATGATGAACAATACAAGGAAGAACAGCCTCACGAGGGTCTGTTCTTGGCTGTTGCGATGAACTACTAGGGGGAGTTCAGTCGCTCTTTCTACTGGCTTCCGGATGAGGATCCGATTCCATCCCCCCTCTACCTTGTGGGTGGCTAGTCCTATTTATAGGCAAAGGCCCTGGGCCTCTTCCCAAATATTGAGCGGGAAGGGCGCCAACAATTGGCCATTTTGAAGGGGAACATCTAGTACACTTATCCTGACTAAAGTTAGTCCTCGCCTGTCAAAGGCTCTGACGATGACGCCTTCCCGGGCTCCACGATGACTTCCTTCCTGCCGTTGCGACGGTCTTGGTCTTGTTGCACCGAAATGGATGCCTTTGCTTGATGCTCTCGCCTGTGCTTGCTCCATTTGCACCAAAGAGGAAAGGAGGACACTGTGCGGGCTGGCGCCCACCTGGCGCCCTTGGTCGTCATGGCTTGCGTCATGGGCACCTCGTGAGGTACCCCGCCTTGATCTCTCCGCCTCCTCGCGAGCCAGCCTGACGAGGCCATGCCTGAGGAGGCTCCTTGTCGTCCACCCCGCGAGGCTTGGCCCCTCGCGAGGGTCTTGAGCTTGTGCTGATAAAGATGGGCCGCGCTGGGCCACCCCTTGAGCCACGCCGCAGGCCGCAGGCAGGCAAGCCTGGGGACCCCCGTTCCCAGAACGCCGATAGAATCCTTCTTGTTTTTGTTACTAGACTTGACTTGAGGCATGTAAGTAGATAAGAGTAAATGCTTGGCAATGTAAGAAGAACTTTTCTTGCGAAGATCATCATTGATTGCCTTTAAGAACTCATGCTCTTGCTCAAGGGTGAGCTTTTCAAAGCGTAACTTCTCATGAGTCCTTAAAAGTTCTTGATGATCCCCTAAGATAGTTTCATGAGCTAATTTGAGAGTGTTTAGTTCTTTAGTTAGGAGCTCAATATTCTCCTTATCATCGTCATTCATTTTATCTTGATTAGCATGATTAATTGATGTTCCATCATAGTATTCATCACTAGAGTTATCAACAAGTAAATCATCAACACCTAGCAAGTCATCTTAATCACTATTGAAATCAACATACTCGGGGTGTGTTAGCTTTGGGCCTTTAGCCATGAATCATCTTCCAAGTCCTTCATTTGGTGAATCAAATATGTCGTAGGAGTTGGTTGACACAAGTGCTAGACCGACAACACCTTCATCTTGAGTATGTTCGGAGTCGGAGTGATAGCTTCTCTCGGAGTGATGTTCAGAGTCGGAACCGGATACCCATTCACCAACATGAGCTTGATGTCTTCGTTTTGTGTAGCTCCTTGATGACTTGTCCTTCCTTTTCGAATCCTTGCTTCTCCGGGATGTTCTTCGTTCATAACGATCATCTCTACTCCTTCTCTCTCTTGGCGGTGATTCTTCTCTTCTACTTCTCCTTTTAGGTGAATCTTCTCTTCTTTTGTAGGGATCCGTACACTCATCGGAATAGTGTCCGGGTCTTCCACAGTTGTATCAATTCCGCTCTCGACTGGAAGATCTTTTGTCATTGTAGGACCTTGACTTGGAGCTTCTTTCCTTGCTTCTACTCTTGTAGAATTCGTTGAAGTTCTTCACCATTAGGCTGAACTCTTCATTGAAGGTTTGTTTCTCACTTGATGATGTGGGGGCTTCACATGAGGCTTTGTAAGCACCACTTGACTTGTTGTGGAGCTCCTCCTTATCCTTGAATGACATCTCATGAGCAACAATTCTTCCAATGACCTCCGTTGGCTTGAGATTCTTGTAATTGGGCATCATTTGGATCAATGTGCACATGGTATCATATTTTCCATCCAATGCTCTTAGGATCTTCTTGATGATGAATTTGTCGGTCATCTCTTAACTTCCTAAGCCGGCAATCTCATTTGTAATGAGTGCAAGCCTAGAGTACATTTCAGCGACACCTTCACCATCCTTCATCTTGAACTTGTCAAGTTGACTTTGAAGCACACCCAATTTGGATTCCTTGACAGAGTCAGTACCTTCATGCATATCGATCAAAGTGTCCCAAATTTCCTTTGCATTCTCAAGACGACTGATTTTGTTGAATTCTTCAGGGCACAATCCGTTGAAGAGGATATTACAAGCTTGAGCGTTGTATTGCAGCATCTTCAACTCTTCCACGCTAGCTCCATGGTTTGGTTCTCTCCCATCAAAGAATTCATCTTGCAAGCCAATACACAGAATAGCCCAAACGGCGGGGTTATGTCCGAGAATATGCATTTTCATCTTATGCTTCCAACTAGCAAAATTACTACCATCAAAGTAAGGACCTCTACAGTGGTAGTTTCCCTCGCTAGATGCCATGCTCTCCTAGGTTGTGAAACCAAGGCTATGACCACCAAAAGCTACGGAAATCAAAGCAAATGGAGACCAAAGCTCTGATACCACTTGTAGGATCTTGAAGTATGTCTAGGGGGGGGGTGATTAGACTACTTGACCAAATAAAAACTTAACCTTTTCCCAATTTTAGTCTTTGGCAGATTTTAGCAAATTTAGCACAAGTCAAGCAATCTTAACACAATTCAAGCAAGCATGCAAAGAGTATATGAGCAGGGGAAAGTAAAGCATGCAACTTTCAAGAATGTAAAGGGAAGGGTTTGGAGAGTGCAAACGCAATTTGGAGACACGGTGATTTTTGAGCCGTGGTTCCGATAGGTGGTGCTATCGTACATCCACGTTGATGGACACTTCAACCCACGAAGGGTAACGGCTGCGCGAGTCCACGAAGGGCTCCACCCAAAAAGGGTCCACTAAGAAGCAACCTTGTCTATCCCACCATGGCCGTCGCCCACGAAGGACTTGCCTCACTAGCGATAGATCTTCACAAAGTAGGCGATCTCCTTGCCCTTACAAACTCCTTGGTTCAACTCCACAATCTTGTCGGAGGCTCCCAAGTCACACCTAGCCAATCCAGGAGACACCACTCTCCAAGAAGTAACAAATGGTGCGTTGATGATGAACTCCTTGCTCTTGTGCTTCAAATGATAGTCTCCCCAACACTCAACTCTCTCTCATAGGATTTGGATCTGGTGGAAAGAAGATTTGAGTGGAAAGCAACTTGGGGAAGGCTAGAGATCAAGATTCATATGGTAGGAATGGAGTATCTTGGCCTCAACACAAGTGTAGGTGGTTCTCTCTCAGAAATGGTAAGTTGGAAGTGTAGGTTTGTTCTGATGGCTCTCTCCACGAATGAAGAGGAGGTGGAGGGGTATATATAGCCTCCACACAAAATCTAACCGTTACACACAATTTACCAATCTCGGTGGGACCGAATCAACAAACTCGGTCATACCGATTTAGTAAACCTAGTGACCGTTAGGGTTTTTGGTGGGACCGACATGCAACTCGGTAGGACCGATATGGTTAGGGTTAGGGCATAATGTAATCTCGGTGAGACCGATTACACAAACTCGGCGGGACCAATTTTGGTAATAAGCTAACTAGAGAGTTGGTTAGGTAAACTCGGTGGGACCAGTTCGCTCTTTTCGGTGAGACCGAAATGTTATGAAAAGGAAACAGAGAGTTTACATTGCAATCTCGGTGGGACCGATCGCTCATCTCGGTGAGACCGAAACGTTACTAAGGGAAACAGAGAGATTACAATCCCATCTCGGTGAGACCGAGATCCCTATCAGTGAAACCGATTTGCCTAGGGTTTGTGGCAGTGGCTATGACATCTGAACTCGGTGGCGCCGGATAGAAAGAACCAGTGGGGCCGAGTTTGACTTTAGGTTTATGTCATATGTGGATGTGGGAAAGTAGTTGAGGGTTTTGGAGCATATCACTAAGCACTATATAGCAAGAAACTCATTAAGCAACACCTCATCCCTTCTTGATAGTATTGGCTTTTCCTATAGACTCAATGTGATCTTGGATCACTAAAATATAAAATGTAGAGTCTTGAGCTTGAAGCTTGAGCCAATCCTTTTATCGTTAGCATTTTGAGGGATCCACTTTTCTCATCCATGCCATGCCATTCATTGAGCTTTCCTGAAATAATTGTCTTGGAATAATATTAGCTCAATGAGCTATATGTTGTTAGGAATTACCAAAACCACCTAGGGATAGTTGCACTTTCACCTACACAGTGAGGAACATGATAGCCCTGAGAAATTCGAACCTCAAATCCGACCATTGCTGTGCTACGCGCCAGCTGTCCAAAATATCCTATCACCTAACGGTCATATCAGACAAGGGCATTTATGTCTTATCATGTCGGGCTGCTCCCTAGGCTATAAATAGCCACCCCCTACAACCACTAGCTGGTTGGCTGCTCTGAGAGAAACTGACACTTGTCATTTGAGAGCATCCCATTCCTTCGAGGACTTTGAGTGAAAATCATCAAGTGAGGAAAACCCAAATCCCAAACCCAAACCTACAAACCCCAAAGTGATTGAGCATCACCGAAGAGATTGTTCCTGTGTGGAAGCGACGCTTGTTACCTTTGAGGACTGTGTATCCTCCAGACGGTTAGGCGTCATGGTTTGAGCATCCAAGAGGAATTGTGGATTGCCGAGTGACCAAGTCTGTGAAGGTTTGGAAGTCACCTGTGAAGACTTACCCCTACTATTGGGCGAGCTCTGTGTGATCTTAGCTCAAGGAGAATACGGTGAGGACTATGAGTCCTGTACTGTGTGTTCAGGACTGGGTGTCCGGGACTGTGTGTCCTCGAGTTTAAATACTCAGCCGCTCCAACCAGATGTACAACTGTCACAACAGTTGGACCTGGTATACCAAATCATTGTCTTCACCAAGCCAACTGGTTCTATTTCCTCAACCCTTTCATTTCCTCAGTTATGTGTTGATGTACCTGATCATTACTGTTTGAAGACTTTGACTGAAGAATTTCTCTAATTCCTCAATCCTATTTCTTCAGTCTGTTTGTCTTCATCCTGCTTATCCTGTGTTTACACTTTATGTACTCAGTGTTTGTCTTTCATTTCAGCATGATGACTATGTTGTTGCTCTGTTATGCTTATACCTGAGTACTTATTCCACTGCAAGTAGTTCTTCGCTTAGGAATTTCCTCACCCTGAAATTCCTCAGTGAAGAATTCATAAAAATTGCCTATTCACCCCCTCTAGTCGATGTAACACACTTTCAATTGGTATCAGAGCAAGGTACTCCCTTGTTCTATGTGATTTTGGTTTAACCACCTGGAGTTTTAGTTATGTCGACTGCAGGTATGATCAAGATCTCGGCTGGGTGTCCTACCTTTGTTGGGACGGACTACCCCTACTGGAAGAACAAGATGCGTATGCATCTTGAGGCAATTGATAATGATCTCTGGTACTTTGTGGAAAATGGCGTTCCCTCAGTCACTCTGTCTTTGAATGCTACTGATGTGAAGAGATTCAAGCAACTCGATTCTCAAGCGAAGAATATCATATGTGGCCATCTGTGCAAAGGTCAGTACGGCAGAGTGAGTGCACTTGAAGGAGTCTCAACTCAACATGACTCCCGAGTTGATGTTCTTCGCAATCTCTTCAACCGCTTCAAAAGACTCGACAATGAAAATCTTTAGAAAACCTTCGATCGCCTCACTGACATCTCAAATGAGCTTCAAGCACTTGGTGCCACTGATATCATCGATCATGAGGTGGTGAAGAAATTGCTGAGATCACTTGACACCTCATTTGATACCCTCACACCGATGATCCAAGAACGAGCTGATTACAAGTCACTTGATCCCGTTGACATCCTCGAGAGGCTAAACACTCATGAGTTCCAGCTTGCTAAGAACAGAGATCTCTATGGGCCGAGCTATGGAAGATCACGTGCACTGAAGGCCAAGGCAGTATCTGAGCCCGAAGCTGAGGATTCTGGTAGCAGCCTTGGTGATCCTGAAGAATTGAGCCAGGAGCTAGCAATACTCATGAGGAAATTCTAGAAGTTCTCTCGCCGTGGCCGTTTTGGAAAGTCTTCAAGAAATGATGATTCCTCGTCCCGTGACTACAAAAAGAGAACTTGCCACAAATGCAAGAAACCTGGTCACTACATGTCTGATTGTCCTCTATGGGAGAAGGAATCAAAGAAGAAGAAGTACAAAGATGACGATTCTGATGACTCAAAGAAGAAGAAGAAATCTTCAAAGTCTTCATCATCAAAATCCTCAAAGTCTTCATCTCACAAGAAGAGCAGTTTCAAGAAGGCCCGTGCATTCATTGGCAAGGAAATTGACTCTGAAGCAGAATATGAGGATAATGTGGAAGAGGAGGAATCTGAGGAATCTGACTCTGGTGTGGCTAGCCTAGCCCTCGCTACTGCTTACGTCAGCAAGTCCATCTTCAACACTAAAGAAAATAACTTCCCTGACTCTGCTGACACGGGCAACAATGACTACACTCCCACCTATTGCTTCATGGAAAAAGGTGCCAAGGTACTCAAACATTCCCCTCTAACTCTAGTGAGGATGAATCTAATGACAATCTTAAGCCTAGCTATTCAAAACTTGTAAAACTTGCTGTTAAACAACAAAAAGCTTTAGAAAAGATTCAAAATCAACTATACAAAAGCGATGACCTGTTGGGTGAGGAATTGAATCGAACTAAGACTCTGACATATAATCTTCAGAGACTTAAAACTCAGTTTGACAACCTTCAAAATCATCATAACACTCTCTTATCTGATCATGAAAAACTTTCTTATGAATTTCTTCAAAGAAAGCAAGATCTTGAGAAGTTAAAAGCGAGTTATGAAGATCTTCAGAAGGAAAATGATTCATTGCTTGCTCAACAGATCAGTTCCACTCAGGAAGAATTTATTCCACCATGTCTTAAATGCATTGAGCGTGAATCTGCTAATTCATCACCTGAATGTTCAAATGCTTCTCTTGCTGCAAATTCTTCAACTCTCTCTATGGTTACAAGTTCCTCATCTAAGGATACCACATGTATCACTGACGATAATGCAGGGCTGAAGGAATTGTATGTGACAGGCATTTACAAAATCCTCAAAGGGCATCAGACTCTATGTGATGTGCTCAAAAAGCAGATCTTGAACAGGAACCCTAGGAAAGAGGGTATTGCCTTTGAGAGGAAACTCAATGCTGATGGAACCTATTGGAAACCAGAGCAGTACCCCAAAACCTCATGGGTTGCTGTGAAAGGACCTCCTATAGATCCATGCACTTTATCTGGCTTTACTTCTAATTCTTCATATTCCTCTGATGAGTCATTTGACTCCAACTATAAACTGTTAAAGAATCAGAATGGTGAAGTATTTGCTCGATATGTTGGAACTAACTGCAGTAACGGTCCCCCTATGAAGAAAATCTGGGTTCCTAAAAGATGCCTTGAAAATCTTTAGGTGAATGTCATCATGACACCACCCATGAAGAATAGGAACCCTAGATCAAATTCTTCATATGGACCAAATACTTCATATGGATCCAAGTCCTCATATGGACCAAATTCCTCACATGGATCAAATTCCTCACGCAGATCAAAATCCTCACATGAACATCATTGTGCTAACACTTCTGTTTCGTAGGGAAAGTATAAGGGCCATGAATATGTGCATTATTCTTCAAACATTATGTTCATAAGTCCTCGAAGAATTTCTCTCCTTATTCATATGCTTATCCTAACCACTCTTCTGTGAAATGAAGTGCACTGGCTTCTATGCCATCATTTTCTTATGGAGCTCGCAGAATGATGAACTCTTTGCCACCCCTCCAGATGTGGGTGTTGAAGAAAAAGAACTAATCCCGTATGCAGGGTCAGGTCTCCAGACGAACTTACTCATCTGAAGAATTAGCCGGAGACCTGAATGTGCTTGAAAGGACGCAAGATAATCATGAAGAAATGAATCATTCATTTCTCACGTCCTCATATTGCTATATCTGTTACTGATGATGAAATTGATATCATATTCTTCACCGATGAAGTATATGGGTTCGTAAGTTGCACTAATTCATCTGCAGGATGAACAACCCAAGGCTACTGAGTGGGTCCTCGACAGTGGATGTACAAATCACATGACTGGTGACATGAGCTTGTTGATGGACACTGATTTGTCACCATCTCATCTGAAGCATATCACCTATGCTGACAAAGGCAAAAGCAAGGTATTGGGTCTGGGTAAGGTTGCAATTCCAAAGGATAAACACATGGACAAAGTCATGCTTGTTGAGTCCTTAGGATTCAATCTTATGTCTGTCTCAATGCTTTGTGATCTTGATATGGTTGTTGTCTTTGGATAATTCCACGACCTTGTGCTAATGGAATCTGACAACTCCAAAGTCTTCGAAGGCTTTAGGAAAGGAGACTTGTATATTGTTGATTTCTCTGCAGGACCACAGCCTGCCACATGTCTACTTGCAAAAGCTTCAGAATGCTAGTTATGGCATCGACGACTTGGTCATGCTGGGATGAGGAACTTGCATACACTCACAAAGAAGAAGCACGTCATTGGCATCGAGGGTGCCAAATTCCTCAAAGATCATCTTTGTGGGGCTTGCGAAGCTGGAAAGATCACCAGATCCAAGCATCCTGCGAAGACTATCATGACCACTTCTCGTCCCTTTGAATTGCTTCATATGGATCTATTTGGCCCTACTCATTATGCCACGTTCACTAGTGCTGCATCTTTATATGGCTTTGTCATAGTTGATCACTACTCTCGTTACACATGGGTGCATATCATCACTTACAAAAATGAAGTGCAGGAAGTCTTCAGATGATTTTCTTCAAGGGCTTCCACTAACTTCGGTGTGAAGATCAAGCATATCAGGAGTGATAATGGAACCGAGTTCAAGAACACTGGCCTCGATGAATATCTCGATATTCTTGGTATTACTCATGAATTGTCTGCTCCTTATACTCCTCAGCAAAATGGTGTCGTGGAGCGCAAGAACATTACTCTTTGTGAGATGGCTCACACTATGCTTGATGAATACAAGAAACCTAAGCATTTCTGGCCTGAAGCAATTGATACTGCGTGCCACATCATCAATAGGGTATATTGATACATCTCCGTCGTATCTATAATTTTTGATTATTCCATGCCAATATTCTTCAACTTTCATATACTTTTGGCAACTTTTTATACTATTTTTGGGACTAACATATTGATCCAGTGCCCAGTGCCAGTTCCTGTTTGTTACATGTTTTATGTTTCGCAGAAACCCAATATCAAACGGAATCCAAACGGGATAAAAACGAATGAAGAATTATTTTGGAATATTTGGGGTTTTCCAGAGTAAGAATCAACGCAAAACGGTGCCCGAGGTGGCCACAAGACAGGGGGGCGCGCCCTCCCCTGGGTGCGCCTGGCACTCTTGTGGGCCACCCGTAAGGCGGTTGATGCTCTTCTTTTGCCGCAAGAAAGCTAATTTTATGAGAAAAATCTGGGCGAAAGATTCACCCAAATCGGAGTTACGGATCTCCGGATATAAAAGAAATGGTGAAGGGGAAGGATCTGGGAACGCAGAAACAGAGAGATAGATCCAATCTCGGAGGGGCTCTCGCCCCTCCCACGCCATGGGAGCCAAGGACCAGAGAGGAAACCCTTCTCCCATCTAGGGAGGAGGTCAAGGAATAAGAAGAAGAAGGGGGCCCCTCTCCCCCTTGCTTCCGGTGGCGCCGGAACGCCGCCGGGGGCCATCATCATCACCGCGATCTTCACCAACAACTTCACCGCCTTCATCAGCAACTCTCCCCCCTCCATGCAGCGGTGTAACCCCTCTCTTACCCGCTGTAATCTCTACTTAAACATGGTGCTCAACGCTATATATTATTTCCCAATGATGTCACTACAAAAAAAGACACATCCGTGACATGTTGGGCTGAACGAATTTTTTCCTGTCATACATATGACACTTCTATGACGATAATTGTGAAAAAACCCGGTATCATCATAGATGTGGTAGGCTCCTACTTCTATGACAAAAAATCATGACATAAAATGGGCTTTTAATCCTGGGCGGGCCGGAGACGCAGCTGCATGACATTCTTTGGGCCGTCCATGACGGAAAAAACCGTGGTAGAAGCGAGGGCGTGGAAATTTTTGGGGAGTTCCCGGTTATGGTGGGAGGTCGGAGGCCGAGCGATGCACGTTTCTCTCATACACATACGCGTGTGTGCCCGAGGCATTGGCTCTAACTGAATCCGAGCGAGGCATTGGGCTCTAACTGAACCCGAGCGATTGCACTGCAGGCTACGCGTTACTGAACCCGAGGGATCGATTGATGGCTGTTAACTGAACTCGATCGATCAATTCCTTCGCTACTGCTGCTAACTGAAGCCGATCGATTGGATGAACAGTGAGCGTTGCTGG
>NC_041383.1:117809744-117909977 GCF_002162155.2 Triticum dicoccoides
GTTTCGACCGTAGCGCTCCAATACAAGTCCGTTTCATCTGTTTTGCGGTATGCCACACCCCTCCCGATCAACAGGACCCCATTTCGACCGTAGGAGGTCCGTTTCGTCCATTTTGTGGTACGCCACACCCCTCCCGATCAACAGGACCCCCGTTTCGACTGTAGGAGGTCTGTTTCCTCCGTTTTGTGGTACGCCAAACCCCTCCCGATGAACAGGATCCCGTTTCGAACGTGGCCGGTCGAACACAAGGCTGTTTCCTCTGTTCTGCGGTATGCCAAGCCTCGTTTCCATCGCCAGTTCCGTCCAAACCCTCCCGATGAACACAACGACGCATTCCGTTCTGACCCAGCCGGTTGGCTCCCCATGAACACGACAACGACGCTGTTTCTCCATTCCGACCCAGCCATGTACACGAGCCCTGGCCGTACGTATGCGCGAGTAGGCATTCGAGACCCCGCCCGTATGTACACATACGTGGCCGTATTTTCTTTCTTGCACACTTGCCGCTGTACATACGTGTACATGCTACGTGCGCGCCTCTACTACGACACGTGCACGCCTCTACATCGACCAATATATATGTACGTACACGTTCGCGACTAGAATGACAACACTATGTATGCTTCGACCAGGTGGGTCCCGACTGTCAGGCACTTCCTTGCGTGCGAAAATGTAGCTGGTGGGTCCCAACAGTCAGGGGGGCGAATCGTTTTTTCTGGATGCACTTCCTTGCGTGCGAAGATGTAGCTGGTGGGTCCCAGCAGTCAGGGGGGCGAATCGTTTTTTTTGCCCGGACGCACTTCCTTTCGTGCGAAGATGTAGCTGGTGGGTCCCAGGAGTCAGGTGGGCGAATCGTTTTTTTTGCCCGGACGCACTTCCTTGCGTGCGATGATGTAGCTGGTGGGTCTCAACAGTCAGGGGGGCGAATCATTTTTTTTGCCCGGACGCACTTCCTTGCGTGCGAAGATTTAGCTAGTGGGTCCCAGCAGTCAGGGGGAAACGTTTTTTCGCAAAATACAATGGCCCGTCTGGTGGGTCGCAGCTATCATGTGGAGGAATCATTACTTTCCGTGTAATAAGGAGGCACTTCCTTGCTGCGGCCGTGGACCCAGGTGTCAGCCTCTCCACGTACAGTCCATGTCCGATGGAAGTCGTTCCTTGACCACGTTGACCACGCCGAGCCGAGAGCACCAGGGCGGTGGATGACGGCGAGGCCTAGGAAGGGGACGACAGGGAGCCGGGGAAGACGCGGCAGTGGAAGCCCGCGCGGAGAGGAGTACAAGGGTTCATTGGTTCGGCTGCGGTGTGAGGCTGCCGTCGCCGCAGGGCCTGGCCAGCGGTGGGAATAGTAGGGGGCGGTGAGGCCTCCACGGCAGCACAGCCTGCCACGGGAGGCAGGAGCATGCGGCACGAACGGCGCTGCTTTGGGCGGCTGGAGCAAGAAGACTAGAGGTTTAAGAAGCACTACGACCGTTGGATGGACATCGTACGGTCACTGGAGCTAGAATCGTTTATATTGACTAAGTTGACAAAGCCCTCCGTCCCCGTCAACTTAGTAGGCCCACAAGTCAGCCTCCCACAAAGGTGGGTCCCAGCTAGCAGGGGGTATTCATTTTTTTGTGCATAATAAGGAGGCACTTTCGGTGGGTCCGAGCTGACAGCAGGGGCAACGTTTTTTTTCGCGAAATACGGTGGCCCGTCCGGTGGGTCCCAGCAGTCAGGGGCAAACGTTTTTTTTGCGAAATACTAGTGGCCTGTCCGGTGTGTCCCTGCTGTCAGGTGGAGTAATAATTATTTTCCGTGTAATAAGGAGGTACTTCCTTGCGGTTGCCGTGGACCAACCTGTCAGCCTCTCCACGTACAGTATTCTTCCGATGGAATTCGGTCGTTGACCACATTGACCACACTGTGCCGAGAGCACCATGGCGGTGGACGACGGCGAGGCCTAGGAAGGGGACGACGCGAAGCTGGGGAAGACGCGGCAGTGGATGCCCACGCGGAGAGGAGTACGAGGGTTCACTAGTTCGGCTGCGCTGCCGTCGCCGCAGAATAACAGGGGGTGTGGGTGAGTGGAGTGGAGGGATGGCCTGGCCAGCGGTGGGAGTAGTATGGGGGCGGTGAGGCCTCCATGGCAGCACAGCCGACCACGGGAGGTAGGAGCAGGCGACACGACCGACGCTGCTTTGGGCGGCTGGAGCAAGAAGACCAGAGGTTGAAGAAGCACTACAGCCGTTGGATGGACATCATACGGCCAGTCGAGCTAGAATCGTGCATATTGACTAAGTTGACAAAGCCCTTCGTCCCCGTCAACTTAGTAGGCCCACTATACTGGGTCCCAGCTAGCAGGGGGAGTATTCATTTTTTTATGCGTAATAATGAGGCACTTCCTTGCATGCGAAGATATAGCTGGTGGGTCCGAGCTATCAGCGGCGGTAACATTTTTTTCACAAAATACAGAGGCCCTTTCGGTGGGTCCCAGATGTCAGGTGGAGGAATCATTATTTTGCGCGTAATAAGGAGGCATTTCCTTGCGTGCGGCCATGGACCCAACTGTCAGCCTCTCCATGTATAGTCCACTTTAGATGCATGTCGGTCGTTGACCACATTGACCACGCCACGCCGAGAGCACCAGGGCGGTGGACGACGGCGAGGCCTAGGAAGGGAACGACACGGAGGCAGGGAAGACTCGGCAGTTGTTTCCCACGCGGAGGGGAGTACGACTGTATGAGGGTTTACTGGTTCGTCTGCCGTCGCCGGAGAATAACAGCAGATGTGGGACTGTGGGTGAGTAGAGGGATGGCTAGGCCAGCGATGGGTGTACGGTGGGGCGGTGAGGCCTGCGCGGCAGCATAGCCGGCCACGGGAAGGAGGGAGCAGGCAGTCCCGCCGGCGCTTGTTCGAGCGGCTGGAGCAGGAAGAGCAGAGATTGAAGAAGCACGACGGCCGTTGGATGGACATCCAACAATATACATGCCATCTGTGGAAAGCCTCAAAACCGTGGAAAACAGCATACATGCCATCTTCCATTATTTCAAATAATTTACAGCCCATTTGCTAATTCTTACGGGTTTTTTGGAGCCCATATTCTTTTTGTTAGCATTACAACCCATATTGTGGCCACGGTTAAAAAATTATACGAAATTTTGCATATATCGGTGCAATCTGAATTGTTTTTAATCCCAAAATTTCGAGTCACATTCAGACTGATTTTAAAAATAAATGTATATCAATATAAAATCCAATAAATTTTCCACGCATAAAAATCATTACAATTTAAAATCTCGAAATGAAAAAAAGAAATTTGAAACTAATTTCCAGTTTGATGTGTTTTAAAAATATACAACCAATTTCTCATTTTTGATAGGCCATTTTCTCGGCCAGCCGAATGAAGCTCTCCTCGTCTTGAAAGATTTGCAGCCCAACAGGCCTGATAAAGCGACTTACTTGACAAATCACAAAAAAACTGGGCTAGCCATTTTCAGAAAGAAAAAAAACTACTCGACTGGTCTGTGGTAAACATAAAAGAAAAGGCTGTCTAGACAGGCCAGAGTGTCCCGCACAGCCCAGTTGACACCCTGCTTCTATCTCAAAAACAAATTAGATAAATGCCACTCCAATTATGGCGATTCATAAAAATGCCACTGCAATTTCCAAACTTTGAAAAATGCCACTGCAATTTTTGCAAACTTTGAAAAACGCCACTACAGTTTGTAAAGTTTGAAAAACGCCACTCCAGACTTCAGAAAATGCCACTAGAAATGGCATGGAATGTCATTTTTCAAAGTTTGGAAATTGCAGTGGCATTTCTCGGATACACCAGATTTGAAGTGGCATTTATCAAATTAACCCAAAACAAAAATAATTGGGCGAGCTGCTGGGTCCCTGGTGTCAGCTGCTCATTGTGCATTTCTCTCGTTTATTGACTACGTTGACAATGGCATGGGACCCAGATATCAGAAATCCACTAGGAGGAGCCATTTTTTTATTGGCTTGAAATAAGGAGGCACTTGCTTGCGTACTGCCATGATCTTGGCGGGTCCCTGCTATCATCCTCTCCACGTACAATCATCTCCTGATTATGTACGCGTCAACTTGGTAGGCCCACAAGTCAGCCTCTAAACCTGTGGAGGACAAATACAACCCATTTAAAAAAATAACAACCCATTCAATACGTTCAAACGGAAAGTTCAACATTTAGAGCAAAGTAACAGGTCTGATCAACATATAGAGTACTGAACTTCCACGTTGACAACCATCATAGCCAAGTTAACTATCTACTCCCACTAATACTCTAGTAGCGTACAAGTACTAACTTACTCTTAGCTAACTAGACGATTCCTGCCGCCATCTGTGGTACACGCTAAACGCCGGCACCGGTGTCCTGCGCCTCGCCTCGGACTTGCAAGAGGTGCGGTAGGGTGTGTTGCTTGCGTGCGTTGGCCCTTTCCATGCCGGCGTGGTCCACCGAAGCTTCGGCTTCCAATCGGGAAACCCACTTAATGAGCTGGTAGTAAAAATCGGCGTCGCTAATGCGTGCGTGCCCGACAGCCTCCAGGGCTATTTGCCAAGAGCCGACCTCCATGTTGTCGGCCCAGTTGCAGGCGCTCTGCTCGCGACTCAGAGCATCGGTGCGCTGCTACTCCATGTCCCGCTGGTGGCACAAATCGGCGATACACTGCTCCTCCGCCAGGCGATCGCGGTCCAACAACTCCTGCTCCTCCGCCAGGCGGTCGCACTCCAACAACTCCTCGATCTCTGCATTGCCATCTAAAGACAGATAGAATGCCTCCTCCCTCCGTCTGCCTTCTGGTGAAAAACCGAACACTAGTTCCGGCGGTGACCGCCTCCGGCGTCGCCTACCACGGACGGGCGGGGGCATGGCGGACGTGGCAAGTGACGTTGGGCCGGTGGGGGCTTATGAGGATATGGCGAGTTGGGTCACGGTGCCACCGGAGAAGGCCGAGAAACAGTACTTATAGGCGGAAGGTAGCGCGACGGTCATCAGAATTCAATGCATAATGGCTTAGCGCGCCAGCTTGCCGTGGAAAACTAGAGAAACTGAAATTATGACTGTGCCGTCCTGTCCCGTCTGGGTCGCACGCCGACATGGCGGTCAAATGAGTGCACTCGAATCATCTCCTTCCTTGTCAATAATGATTCCACGGATTAAAAAAGCCCGCAACAATTAAAGCGCATCTTTTTTCGCATCAGTTAGCTGCCTTAATTACGGCCGGCTGCATGCAGGCACTCAGAATCGCTCACAGCCAGTACACGGAGCAGCATGCAATGAGTCGCAGCCGAGGGCATGCATGTAGCCACTTAAATTGCTGGAATTAATTAGGCTTAAACTTCTGCATGCTGTTAATTATTGCCATGCCTTGGTCTTGCCGCTTTGCTCACAGGACTAATAAACCCAGACGAAGGGAGTACCTTGGTTGGTGGGAGGTTTGAATTAAGCCCTGCAAACCGAAAAGGAGGTACTAGTACGTGCATGATCCACTATTTATTTGTGTAGGATCGAGTAGGTCGTTTCTTGAATTGAGCCCTGCAAACCGGAAAGGAGGTAGTACATGTGTGATCCGCTATTTATCCGTGTAGGATCGATAGTGTACCATGTTAGTTTCTTCAGAGGTAGGCATTTTTATTCAAAAAACTGCCACTTCGCATCTTGCGTCGCAAATAGAACTGCCAGGAGCGCATTTGTAGGCTAGCTAGTCATCGACCAGTAACTTGTAAACACTGAGAAAACAGAAATAAGTAACTGTTAATGCATCTCAATGATTCACAGATCATATACAAATATGTAGCTCCAAAAGCAAAGATCAGCCACTTCCGATCTTGCGTCGCAACTAAAACTAACTAGTACGATTCCCATACATAAGATCAACATGTTAATGCATCTCAATGATTCACAGATCATATACAAATATGTAGCTCCAAAAGCAAAGATCTAGAAAAAACATCTGTTCTTCCTACTAACATGGATGCTTCTCTTGGCCAACATTCAGTACAAACTGAAAGACAAATTTGTTTATGAAGTCTACAATTCCTCTTGCAAAGTAAGTGGTTTCACCAATAGCTGGAACCATGAGAATGAACCACACATGATGGAGGAACATCCACTGCAATATGATTTGGTCTTCTCTCGATCACACCGTGAGACTATTTTCGGAATACAAACTTTAACTTAGGCAAAATGATGCCCATAGTATAATCAGACCTAAGCAATGAAGCACCTAGTGTTGGCCAATAAATAGTACAGTACTAGTTTTCTGCAGTCCATGAAGTGACTATCCAATCTTTCTGTGTCTATTTTCAAATGGCACTGCATGCAGTGACTATACTATTCTCTTGTGCAGTTCAACCAAAATTGCGGACACTTTGTCTGTTTGCCAAATAGCAACGGGCAGGCATCTTTGTCTGCACAAATATCAAGCAGCTAGTACACATATACCGCACCATGTATTTTCGGTTTAAACATGTCTCTTCCGCTTAGCATCTGTCATGTTCTGCACTGGACAATCTGATACAGTTACGTTTTGCCCTGGACAATTTCATACTGAATTGATTTCCTGGTTCAGAGCAGAAATATAGCGCCTATTCTTCATCAGATCAAGGATATCCATGTTCGCAGTGATGGAAGAGGTGAAATCGATACAACTGAAATTGAGCATCCAATCATTGAATCCTGTCCTGCACCTCCAATGTAGGTCCACCCTGCCAATAAATTCACATGCAAACCACTAGTATTACTATCTAATGACAGTACAAAAAGAGTAGCAAGATAGTAGCAAACCATGTACCTTTGTAATGAACAGCTCATAGTGCCACCAATTGGATATAAAGGTTTGGAAAAAAACATGCTCCTAATGTTGAACCAGTTGGACTTTTTGTGCAGTTGCACTAAAATCGAGCATCCCTATTTGCATAGATATTGAAAGTGTGATTACTATAAAAGTGGCACTAGTTGAAGCATAGACTCACAAATATAAGCATTCCAATTTCTTAATGGGAAAAGGTAGCAAGACTGTTTCTAACCACCTGTTTGAAGGAATAAATAAAGCAACAACAGCTGATGTCAGGAAGGCATACATAGTTTTTTCCGAAAAACTGAGCCATTCCCGACCTTTCCTATTCTTTTAAGCAATTTTTGTGCAGTTCTACTAAAATAAAATGCCATCACCGCCTTGAAAATTCAGTGACACTGTACAAAAGGAAATGACTTAACATTACATCATGATGTCAGGTATGTAGTTGACAGGCATTAGAGACAAACATACAGACCTCCTCCGATAACATAATGAACATTAATTTTAACAAAGGTGTGAATAGCTTTCTCGGGATAATTTGAGTGAAATATACACCCTCTGTTCCTTAATATAAGTCGTTTTTGCGGTTCAATTTAAAGTACCCAAACGTCTAGTATTTAGAAAAACAGGTAGTAGTTTTCTTGAGCACATATCTGGGAAAGCTTGCCACACTTTATTTATGTCCATACGCTAATGCAACACCATTCAAATACTACAAATATACACTAATCCAGTGGCTAGTGCAATAGTAGAGTAGTTAGTTTATGACAGGGTACAGTACAATGGTTTTACTGAACAGATTTCAATAAACTCTAGCACTGAAAGGTTTCTATAAGAATTAACAATACAAAATGTAAAGGTAACAAGTTTCAGCATTGGTATACTAGCTGTGCATGAGCATTAAACCAAATACAAAAGTCTGAAGGTAACTAGCATTATTAACTAATGACAGTATACAAAAATTGCAAACCATGTACCTCCAAGGTAAATATCATTTCGAACTCGGGGGGACCTTAAAAATTGCTATCCCAATCTTGATAATTGATCAAACATAAAAACTTGATCAAACGAATCAAGAGAACAGCCGGAGGAGGAAGTGCCCACTCTTGACCTTTCCTCTTGTCTTCATAATTGTTGTGCAGCTTAACCAAAATAAAATGACATCAACGCCTTGGCATTTTGGTGACACTGTACAAAAAAATTAACTTATCTCATGAAAGTGAGGTATGTAATCTATAAGCATTAACAGCGCAAAAATCTGAAGGTAGTAACAAGTTTCATCATTGGTATACTGGCTGTGCAACAACATTAGAATGCCTTAGCTGAAAAATCTTTAATACATCCACAATCAACAGCTAACCCTGAAATAATCCAGTGACATTAAATGGCATTGCTTAAATTTATCGGTGGCATTAGACTGAGAGCAGCATTAGTTAAATGTGACATCACTTTAGCAGTAGAATTGCTTGACTTAACTGTTGGCGTTATACTAACAGCAAAAAAGTGGCAATAAGAGCATGGGAGGCCCATTCGGACAGTGGGTGCACCAGTACGATGTGCCTCCACGGACGCAGAGTGGTGAGGGAGGTATGGTTGCCCAGAGCAACAAATATCCAGGCATCACATGTGGATTATGTCCCATTTTTGTTCTCTTTAGCCACCTTTTTCCTATGTGAGGACAACGAACCGATCGACCTGGTCATTCTCTATTGCGTTGTCATGCCTTTCTACCCTTTTTCAACCAAGAGACGCGAGACTCGTTCCTTAGCTACCAATTTCCCCCTTTTCAACCTAGATGCGGGTTCGATGCCTACTCTCTTGGACAGTACAATCTCCCTTCCTTTCCTTATTCAACCCAGGCATGGATTAGTCTGCATGAAGTAGGGTTTCCTTTAATAGTGCAAATTATGGTTTTCGTCTGTGTGGCCAGCAGAGCAGAGGATAGCAAATTGGGAAGATGGTGGTGTGGAAAAAGATCCACATGCAACGACGTGGCAGATGGGGCAATAGAACAAGGGTATGGTTTGAAAAGAGGTAGCATACCTGAGGGTCGGCGGGAAGTGGCTTCGCTCGTGGTCATCGTCCTCCGCACACACTATGGCAACGAGCTTGGGGACGGAGGCCATCCCGCGCGGGCGCTAGGTCTGAGAGGACGGCCTTGTCATTAGTGTGTGACCTCGCTCGCCGCCGACGAGTGCGTCAACACTGTACGTCCTTTTCTTCCTCAATGGATCTGTGACCACCGGCGAGGAGGGAGAGAGAGGCCGTGTTTTTTAGATCTGGAGAGAGGGTGGTAGTGTGAGAAGCAAGTGGGCAGCCCTTAGCAAGAAAGCCTATATATATTTTTTATACTACTAGTACTGGAGGTGGAGTAGTGGTAGAGTAGTTTATATTTTCTCTGCGTATAGTACCAGTTAGTCGTGCTTTAAAACTGAATGGCACGCCATTAAAAAAATAAAGGTCGATAACTAATGCGGCACCTCGGGCCAACGCGGCCAGATCGCATTTTGCACGAGAAATTACACACCATGTTTTGTTGACATGTGGTCCCGTTCCAACATATCAGTGAGACAAAGGCGAGTACTAGTATTTCCGAACGGACGTGTAGGCCGGGGCGCCTCTTCATGAACCGTGGCAAACTGGAAACTGTCCATCGACTCTTCGCCTTTCCCTCTCGATTTGGAACTGTTGGCGCATGCTCTTCCTCTCCCTCCTCCATTTTCCTTCAGCCCTTCACCCTTTCTTCTGCCATTGTTCGATCGTCTTCTCCATGGAGGGAACAGGCCGGAAACGACCCCGTTATTCTTGCCCCGATCTGAAAGATGACATGGTGGAGGAACTCATTGATCGGTGCGATGTCATCACCTCGGCTAGCATGGCAGGTTCGTTCAAGCCCATTCTCGACTCAACTAATAACATCATTACAAGGAACCCAAGAGTCAAGGAGCGGTTTGATCTCCCCTATCTTCCTCGCCGTGACCCTGATGACTGGCGCCGGGATGACAGAGGCCTCGCCCTGTGCAAGTTGATGCCACTTGATAATGATACGTATGATGTTAAGATGCCATCGATTGAGGGTAAGGCTTGGGCAGGCACAAATGGAGATTGGTTTGTTTACATTGGGTCCAACTGCGAGTGGGAACTTGTGAATGTGTACATTCGTGACATGGTTCCACTTCCAAAAATCTCAGCATACTGCCCAGAGGCTGAGCACACCGGTATTGTACGCACGTTCAAATATGATCATGGTGACAGTCTTCTACGGAAGATAGCAATTTGTCGAGTTCCCAACTGCTCTTGGAATTACAAAAACTATGAAGTTGTTGCTATCTTCGACAAGCTTGTTGCCGTCCTTCGTGGTTTGACTGGATGGATATTGCTCAAAAATCAGTTTCTGTACACGGATGAGTACTGTGATGCAATTCAATACGAGGGCCTTGTGTTTGCTGCCACCACTCATGGCACTGTTTTTGCATGGAATCCTTATGATTTCGGTATGTTTGTCTTCCACCGTAATTATAATTGTTTCATCCACATGCATGCGCGTTAGCAAGTTTCCCTTTACTAATTAACCTTCTTCTTGTGTTTCCAAGGTCCTGTGAACATTCCACCACCCATACTTGAAAATTTTTATAACCAAGGGGGAGATGACGATGGTGATGATCATGAGGATGAGGACGAGCAGCGCCCATATACTTTGTGGCGCCTGGCAACTAATTCCGATGGATCACCTCTTCTTGTGTGTATACAACCCACTGATGATGTTACTACTAAGGAAGCAGGTGTAGTCTCCCATGGTTGCACTCTCCGGACCTATTCCAACACCCGTTGCATGGTATTCAGGATGGATACTAGTGTGCTAGCGCCAACTCCTTCTCCATGGTACAAAATTGATAGTCTTGGAGAAAACTCGCTCTTCCTTGGACAAAACTATCCAATGATGGTGAAAAGCGATCCAACTACTGTTGACACAATGTTACTACCATTTATGAGAAGCAACTGTGTCTATACCTCGGACATTTGGGTGGTTCCCTACCCTAGTACTGATATAGTAGGTCGCTTCAGCCTGGATGATTAGTCCTGCGTTGGTCTCCAGATCGACAATGGATGGCCCGTCCCAGAGAATCACTTGTGGTTCAAAGCAAGCGTTTCCAACGCCGAGGAATGGTTGAGTTGAAGTTCATTTCATTGCTTGTTATTTGTTGTGTGGTGAAAACTTTAGTATTTATAATGTATCCTCGTTGCCGATGTGGGTTGATGACCTGTTGTATGTAATAAAATGATATGCCTGTGATAAACTTACTAAATTTATGGATGGCTTTCGAGTCGCTTCTCTGAGTGAGTGGTGCGACGAGGCAAAAAAATATTTTCCGAATACATAATTGTACGTGCATTGCAACAGGTTATCGGATGAGGCCAATCAACAATAGTAGTACACTATTTGTACTAGCTTCACATGCTTCGCGCATCGGGCGGGTGTTTTTACTGTAGCCATATGTTAATATGTGTTCGCTGTACGTAACCAGCACCTCGAATCCTCGATACTAGTAGTATATAGTAAGTAGTAGGAGTAGTAGGGTGGCATGGGCCAGAGCAAGCATTCACGTCCAGGAGTACGGCACACGCCACCACCACGACATCCATCTGACACCATATCATTTCTTGGAGTCAGTGCTAGAGAAATCTCTTCAACCTCGTCGTTTCTCTAACTTCAGCCATCGCCCGGCGGGCGAGGTGGGGGTTTGCCGATAGTCGGTTTCCTCAACTGCGGTGCCACTTGTAAGGCCAACTCCAACGCATGACCCCAAACGGACCTCCGTTTTGCACGAACTCCAATGATAATTTTGACTAGACAAGCAAGACCAAAGAAAACAAGAACCACACGAATACATTTTACTACTCCTGTAAGTTGGATTAGTGCCTTCTTGATGCATTCATTGTTGATCTGCGGAGGCTCGATCTTGCGTGCTTCTTTCTTCTTCGAGTGTAAAGAAGTAGACATTGCTTCCTCGCATCTAGTCTCATGTCTAGCCTCTATTCTAGTAGGAGTATCAACAAGTGCACTAGTCTCATCTCTAGCCTCTATGCTAGCTAAAAGTGCTAGAACATCTACTAAATTGTGCTCTATCAATATATGGATGTACTCTTCTTCCCAATACCAAGACTTGCATCCATTCTACTCCCTTTGTTGCACAATACATGCCTTCTATTTGTCAAAATATATATGTATCTAGACATGTTTTAGTATATAGGTACATCCATTTTTGGACAAATGGAAGTCAAGTATTTTGGAACGGAGGGAGTACACAATAAATTTTTTAAGTTAGCACAACTAGTCTAATCCGAGAGCACAACCGAAGATTTGGTCGGGTTCTTCCTCCTTTTGCCGATACGTAGGACATCCATCATCCAGGTCGTGTCAAGAAAGAAAAAAGAGTGGTAGTTGAAGCCACGAGATGTGCATCTTGGGTTAAACTGTAAATAGAATCTTACTACTCCCGAGTAACTCCAAAAGCGGCCACCGAAGATCTTTATTGGATTTGTTTTTCATCACCAGCACATCGAGTTGAAAGATGTGCAGGTTCAGTGGGTCCTCTTGCGTTTTCACTGACATGTGGGACCGCATGTGAGCAAACGGACGATGGGATCCGCGCGTCCGCTGGCTGGCTGAGAAGAGAGATAGAGGATGGCTGAGCATGGACTGCAGGAAATTTGTTCTACGTACCTTGATATAGGCTCGATATAGTGCGCTGGCATGGGCCATAACTAGCATTCACGTCTAGCAGTACGGCACATGCCACCCACACGAGTCCCATCCGACACCAATTTTCTTGGAGTCCGTGCTACAGCCATCTCTTCTCCCTCCTGTTTTCTCAGCCATCACGCGGTGGGCGGGGTGGTGGTCTGCGATAGTCGGTTTGCTCAACTACGGTCCCACTTGTAAGTGAAAATGCAACATCGCACGCATTCCCGCTTGAGCGGCATGCCGGACCAACCGTGTGGGGGTGCGATGCGAACACGGCAGGCTTTTTCCTTTTGAACTCGTAACTTGTAAAATTTGGTTCTGCTCCATGGCGCGAATGATGTCTACTACACAACCTTCTTTTGTAGACGTTGTTGGGCCTGCAAGTGCACAGGTTTGTAGGACAGTAGCAACTTTCCCTCAAGTGGATGACCTAAGGTTTATCAATCCGTGGGAGGTGTAGGATGAAGATGGTCTCTCTCAAGCAACCCTGCAACCAAATAAAAAAGAGTCTCTTGTGTCCCCAACACACCCAATACAATGGTAAATTGTATAGGTGCACTAGTTCGGTGAAGAGATGGTGATACAAGTGCAATATGGATGGTAGATAAATGTTTTTGTAATCTGAAATTATAAAAACAGCAAGGTAACTAATGATAAAAGTGAGCACAAACAGTATTGCAATGATAGGAAACAAGGCCTAAGGTTCATACTTTCACTAGTGCAAGTTCTCTCAACAATAATAACATAATTGGATCACATAACTATCCCTCAACATGCAACGAAGAGTCACTCCAAAGCCACTAATAGCGGAGAACAAATGAAGAGATTATGGTAGGGTACGAAACCACCTCAAAGTTATCCTTTCTGTTCTATCTATTCAAGAGTTCGTAGTAAAATAACATAAACCTATTCTTTCCGCTCAATCCATCATAGAGTTCATACTAGAATAACACCTTAAGACACAAATCAACCAAAGCCCTAATGTCACCTAGATACTCCATTGTCACCTCAAGTATCCGTGGGCATGATTATACGATATGCATCACACAATCTCAGATTCATCCAACCAACACAAAGTACTTTAAAGAGTGCCCCAAAGTTTCTACCGGAGAGTCAAGACGAAAACCTGTGCCAACCCTTATGCATAGGTTCATGGGCGGAACCAACAAGTTGATCACCAAAACATACATCAAGTGGCACATGATATCCCATTGTCACCACAGATAATCACGGCAAGACATACATCAAGTGTTCTCAAATCCTTAAGGACTCAATCCGATAAGATAACTTCAAAGGGAAAACTCAATTCATCACAAGAGAGTAGAGGGGGAGAAACATCATAAGATCCAACTATAATAGCAAAGCTCACGATACATCAAGATCGTGCCATAGAGAGAACACGAGAGAGAGAGAGAGAGATCAAACACATAGCTACTAGTACATACCCTCAGCCCCGAGGGTGAACTACTCCCTCCTCGTCATGGAGAGCGCCGGGATGATGAAGATGGCCACTGGTGATGGGTTCCCCCTCCGGCAGGGTGTCAAAACGGGCTCCGAGAGGTTTTTGGTGGTTACAGAGGCTTGCGGTGGCGGAACTCCCGATCTATCTTCTCCGTCAATGTTTTTAGGTACGTAGGCTTATATAGGCAAAAGAAGTCGGTCGGGGGAGCCTCGAGGGGCCCACGAGAGGGTAGGGCATGCCCAGGGGGGTGGGCGCGCCCCCTGTCTCGTGGCCTCCTCGATGATCCCCTGGCTTGCACTCCATGTTCCTGGGATTGGTTCTGTTCCAAAAATAACTTTTCTGAAGGTTTCATTCCGTTTGGACTCCGTTTGATATTCCTCTTCTTCAAAATACTGAAACAGGCAATAAAATAGCAATATGGGCTAGGCCTCCGGTTAGTAGGTTAGTCCCAAAAATGATATAAATGTGTAAACTAAAGCCCATAAACATCCAAAATGGGTAATATAATAGCATGGAACAATAAAAAATTATAGATACGTTGGAGACGTATCAAGCATCCCCAAGCTTAATTCCTGCTCGTCCTCTAGTAGGTAAATGATAAAAACAGAATTTTTGATGTGGAATGCTACCTAGCATAATTCTCAATGTAATTTTCTTTATTGTGGCATGAATGTTCAGATCCAAATGATTCAAGATAAAAGCTTATAAAACATAAAAATAATAATACTTCGAAGCATACTAACAAATAATCATGTCCTATCAAAATAGCATAGCCAAAGAAAGCTTATCCCTACAAAATCATATAGTTAGGCAATGCTTCATTTTCATTACACAAAATACTCCCATCATGCACAACCCTGATGATGAGCCAAGCAATTGTTTCATACTTTTTAACGCGCTTCAACTTTTTTCAACTCTTATGCAATACATGAGCGTAAGCCATGGACATAGCACTAAGGTGGTAAAAGTGAAGGAAATATGCCCTAGAGGCAATAATAAAGTTATTATTTATTTCCTTATATCATGATAAATGTTTATTATTCATGCTAGAATTGTATTAACCAGAAACATAATACATGTGTGAATACATAGACAAACATAGTGTCACTAGTATGCCTCTACTTGACTAGCTCATTAATCAAAGATGGTTATGTTTCCTAACCATAGACATGTGTTGTCATTTGATTATGGGATCACATCATTAGGAGATTGATGTGATTGACATGACCCATTCCGTTATCCTAGCACTTGATCGTTTAGTATATTGCTATTGCTTTCTTCATGACTTATACATGTTCCTGTAACTATGAGATTATGCAACTCCCGTTTACCGGAGGAACACTTTGGGTACTACCAAACGTCACAACGTAACTGGGTGATTATAAAGGAGTATTACAGGTGTCTCCGAAGGTACATGTTGAGTTGGCGTATTTCGAGATTAGGTTTTGTCACTCTGATTGTCGGAGAGGTATCTCTGGGCCCTCTCGGTAATGCACATCACTATAAGCCTTGCAAGCAATGTGACCAATGAGTTGGTTACGGGATGATGCATTACGTAACGAGTAAAGAGACTTGCTGGTAACGAGATTGAACTAGGTATTGGATACCGACGATCAAATCTCGTGCAAGTAACATACCGATGACAAAGGGAACAACGTATGTTGTTATGCGGTTTGACCGATAAAGATCTTCGTAGAATATGTAGGAACCAATATGGGCATCCAGGTTCCGCTATTGGTTATTGACCGAGAATAGTTCTAGGTCATGTCTACATAGTTCTCGAACCCGTAGGGTCCGCACGCTTAAGGTTTCGATGACAGTTATATTATGAGTTTATGAGTTTTGATGTACCGAAGGAGTTCGGAGTCCCGGATGAGACCGGGGACATGACGAGGAGTCTCGAAATGGTCGAGACGTAAAGATCGATATATTGGACGACTATATTCGGAGTTTGGAAAGGTTCCGAGTGATTCGGGTATTTTTCGGAGTACCGGAGAGTTACGGGAATTCGCCGGGGAGTATATGGGCCTTATTGGGCCATACGAGAATAGAGGAGAGAGGCCGAAAGGAAGGAGGCGCGCAGCCCCCCTCTGGTCCGAATTGGACAAGGGGTGCGGCTCCCTTTTCCTTCCTCCTCTCCCCCTCTTTCCCCCTTCTCCTACTCCAACAAGGAAGGAGGGAGTCCTACTCCCGGTGGGAGTAGGACTCCCCTTGGCGCGCCCCTACTAGGCCGGCCGCCCCCTCCCCCCTTGCTCCTTTATATACGGGGGCAGGGGGGCACCTCTAGGCACAACAACAATTGATCCCTTGGATCTCTTAGCCGTGTGCGGTGCCCCCCTCCACTATAATCCACCTCGATAATATCGTAGCTGTGCTTAGGCGAAGCCTTGCGTCGGTAGTACATCAAGATCGTCACCACGCCGTCGTGCTGACGGAACTCTCCCTCGACACTTGGCTGGATTGAAGTTCGAGGGATGTCATCGAGCTGAACGTGTGCTAGAACTCGGAGGTGCCATAGTTTCGGTGCTTGATCGGTCGGGCCGTGAAGACGTACGACTACATCAACCGCGTTGTTCTAACGCTTTCGCTTACGGTCTACGAGGGTACGTGGACTACACTCTCCCCTCTCGTTGCTATGCCATCACCATGATCTTGCGTGTGCGTAGGATTTTTTTTGAAATTAGTACGTTTCCCAACAGTGGTATCAGAGCCTAGGTTTTATGCGTTGATGTTATATGCATGAGTAGAACACAAGTGAGTTGTGGGCGATACAAGTCATACTGCTTACCAGCATGTCATACTTTGGTTTGGCGGTATTATAAGATGAAACGGCCCGGACCGACATTACGCGTACGCTTACGCGAGACTGGTTTCACCGTTACGAGCACTCGTGCTTAAAGGTGGCTGGCGGGTGTCTATCTCTCTCACTTTAGCTGAATCGAGTGTGGCTACGCCCGGTCCTTGCGAAGGTTAAAACAACACCAACTTGACGAACTATCGTTGTGGTTTTGATGCGTAGGTAAGAACGGTTCTTGCTAAGCCCGTAGCAGCCACGTAAAATTTGCAACAACAAAGTAGAGGACGTCTAACTTGTTTTTGCAGGGCATGTTGTGATGTGATATGGTCAAGACGTGATGAGATTTAAGTTGTTGTATGAGATGATCATGTTTTGTTGAAGTTATAGGCAACTGGCAGAAGCCCTATGGTTGTCTCTTTGTTGCATAAGATGCAAGTGCTAAATAATTGCTTTACTTTATCGCTATACGATAGCAATAGTCATAGAAGCAATAGTTGGCGAGACGACAACGATGCTACGATGGAGATCAAGGTGTCGCGCCGGTGACGATGGTGATCATGACGGTGCTCTGGAGATGGAGATCACAAGCACAAGATGATGATGGCCATATCATATCACTTATATTGATTGCATGTGATGTTTATCCTTTATGCATCTTATCTTGCTTTGATTGACGGTAGCATTTTAAGATGATCTCTCACTAATTATCAAGAAGTGTTCTCCCTGAGTATGCACCGTTGCCAAAGTTCGTCGTGCCCAGACACCACGTGATGATCGGGTGTGATAAGCTCTACGTCCATCTATAATGGGTGCAAGCCAGTTTTGCACACGCAGAATACTCAGGTTAAACTTGACGAGCCTAGCATATGCAGATATGGCCTCAGAACACGGAGACCGAAAGGTCGAGTGTGAATCATATAGTAGATATGATCAACATAGTGATGTTCACCATTGAAAACTACTCCATCTCACGTGATGATCGGTTATGGTTTAGTTGATTTGAATCACGTGGTCACTTAGAAGATTAGAGGGATGTCTTTCTAAGTGGGAGTTCTTAAGTAATATGATTAAATGAACTTTAATTTATCATGAACTTAGTCCTGGTAGTATTTGCAAATTATGTTGTAGATCAATAGCTCGCATTGTTGCTTTCATATGTTTATTTTTATATGTGTTCCTAGAGAAAACTATGTTGAAAGATGTTAGTAGCAATGATGCGGATTGGATCCATGATCCGAGGTTTATCCTCATTGCTGCACAGGAGAATTATGTTCTTGATGCACCGCTAGGTGACAAACCTATTGCAGGAGCAGATGCAGACGTTATGAACGTTTGGCTAGCTCAATATGATGACTACTTGATAGTTTAGTGCACCATGCTTAACGGCTTAGAATCGGGACTTCAAAGACGTTTTGAACGTCATGGACCATATGAGATGTTCCAGGAACTGAAGTTAATATTTCAAGCAAATACCCGAGTTGAGAGATATGAAGTCTCCAACAAGTTCTATTGCTAAAAGATGGAGGAGAATCGCTCAACTAGTGAGCATGTGCTCAGATTGTCTGGGTACTACAATCGCTTGAATCAAGTGGGAGTTAATCTTCCAGATAAGATAGTGATTGACAGAGTTCTCTAGTCACCATCACCAAGTTAGTAGAACTTTGTGATGAACTATAGTATGCAAGGGATGACGAAAACGATTCCCGAGTTTTTCGTGATGTTGAAATCGACGAAGGTAGAAATCAAGAAAGAGCATCAAGTGTTGATGGTTGACAAGATCACTAGTTTCAAGTAAAGGGCAAAGGGAAAGAAAGGGAACTTCAAGTAGAATGACAAGCAAGTTGTCGCTCTCGCGAAGAAGCCCAAAGCTGGACCAAAGCCTGAAACTGAATGATTATACTGCAAAGGAAATGGTCACTGGAAGTGGAAATGCCCTGAATATTTGGTGGATAAGAAGGATGGCAAAGTGAACAAGGGTATATTTGATATACAGGTTATTGATGTGTACCTTACTAGTGTTTATAGTAGCTCCTGAGTATTTGATACTTGTTCGGTTGCTAAGATTAGTAACTCGAAACAGGAGTTACAGAATAAACAGAGACTAGTTGAAGGGGAAGTGACGATGAGTGTTGGAAGTAGTTCCAAGATTGATATGATCATCATCGCACACTCCCTATACTTTCGGGATTAGTGTTAAACCTAAATAAATGTTATTTGGCATTTGCATTGAGCATGAACATGATTTGATCGTGTTTATTGCGATACGGTTATTCATTTAAAGTTAGAGAATAATTGTTATTCTGTTTACATGAATAAGACCTTCGATGATTATACACCCAATGAAAATAGTTTGTTGGATCTCGATCATAGTGATACACATATTCATAATATTGATGCCAAAAGATGCAAAGTTAATAATGATAGTGCAACTTATTTGTGGCACTGCCGTTTGGGTCATATAGGTGTAAAGCGCATGAAGAAACTCCATAAAGATGGATTTTCGGAATCACTTGGTTATGAATCATTTGATGCTTGCGAACCGTGCCTTTTGGGCAAGATGACTAAAACTCCGTTCTCCAGAACAATGGAACAAGCTACTGACTTATTGGAAATAATACATACCGATGTATGCGATCCAATGAGTGTTGATGCTCGTGGCAAGTATCGTTATTTTTTGACCTTCACAAGATGATTTGAGCAGATATGGGTATATCTACTTGATGAAACATAAGTCTGAAATAATTGAAAAGTTCAAAGAATTTCAGAGTGAAGTGGAAAAATCATCGTAACAAGAAAATAAAGTTTCTACGATCTGATCGCGGAGACGAATATTTGAGTTACGAGTTTGGTCTTCAATTAAAACAATGTGGAATAGTTTCACAGCTCACGCCACCTGGAACACCACAATGTTATGGTGTGTCCGAACGTCGTAACCACACTTTATTAGATATGGTGCGATCTATGATGTCTCTTATCGGTTTTACCACTATCGTTTTGGGGTTGTGCATTAGAGACAGCTGCATTCACGTTTAAAAAGGGCACCATCTAAATCCGTTGAGACAACACCGTATGAACTATGGTTTAGCAGTAAACCTAAGCTGTCGTTTCTTAAAGTTTGGAGTTGCGATGCTTATATGAAAAAGGTTTTCAACCTGATAAGCTCGAACCCAAATCGGAGAAGTGCGTCTTCATAGAATACCCAAAGGAAACTATTGGGTACACCTTCTATCACAGATCCGAAGGCAAAACATTCGTTGCTAAGAATGGATCCTTTCTAGAGAAGGAGTTTCTCTTGAAAGAAGTGAGTGGGAGGAAAGTAGAACTTGATGAGGTAACTGTACCTGCTCCCTCATTTGAAAGTAGTTCATCACAGAAATCTGTTCCTATGACTACTACACCAATTAGTGAGGAAGTTAATGATGATGATCATGAAACTTCAGATTAAGTTACTACAGAATCTCGTAGGTCTTACAGAGTAAGATCCGCACCAGAGTGGTACGGTAATCCTGTTCTGGAAGTTATGTTACTAGATCATGACGAACCTACGAACTATGAAGAAGCGATGGTGAGCCCAGATTCCGCAAAATGGCTTGAGGCCATGAGATCTGAGATAAGATCCATGTATGAAAACAAAGTATGGACTTTGATTGACTTGCCCAATGATCGGCGAGACATTGAGATTAAATGGATCTTCAAGAGGAAGACGGTCGCTGATAGTGTTACTATCTACAAAGCTAGAATTGTCGCAAAAGGTTTTCGACAAGTTCAAGGTGTTGACTACGATGAGAGTTTTTCACTCGTATCCATGCTTAAGTCTGTCTGAATCATGTTAGCAATTGCCACATTTTATGAAATCTGGCAAATGGATAAACAAAACTGCATTCCTTAATGGTTTTCTTAAAGAAGAGTTGTATATGATGCAACCAGAAGGTTTTGTCAATCCTAAAGGTGCTAACAAACTGTGCAAGCTCTAGCGATCCATCTATGGACTGGTGCAAGCATCTCGGAGTTGGAATATATGCTTTGATGAGTTGATCAAAGCATATGGTTTTATACTAACTTCTTGAAGAAGCCTGTATTTACAAGAAAGTGAGTGGGAGCTCTGTAGCATTTCTAATATTATATGTGGATGACATATTGTTAATTGGAAATGATATGGAAATTCTGGATAGCATGAAAGGATACTTGAATAAGTGTTTTTCAAAGCAAGACCTCGGTGAAGCTGCTTACACATTGAGCATCAAGATCTATATAGATAGATCAAGACGCTTGATAAGATTTTTCAATGAGTACATACCTTGATAAATTTTTGAAAAAGTTCAAAATGGAACAGCCAAAGAAGGAGTTCTTGCCTGTGTTACAAGGTGTGAAGTTGAGTAAGACTCAAGACCCGACCATTGCAGAAAATAGAAAGAGAATGAAAAGTCATTCCCTATGCCTCTGTCATAGGTTCTATAAAGTATGCTATGCTGTGAACCAGACCTATTGTATACCTTGCTCTGTGTTTGGCAAAGGAATACAATTTTGATCTAATAAGTAGATCACTGGACATGGGTCAAGAATATCCTTAGTGAGGACTAAGGAGATGTTTCTCGATTATGGAGGTGATAAAAGAGCCCGTCGTAAAAGTTACAATGATGCAAGCTTTTACACCAATCCAGATGACTCTAAGTCTCAATCTGGATACATATTAAAAGTGGGAGCAATTAGCTAGAGTAGCTCCGTGCAGAGCATTGTGGATATAGAATATTTGCGAAAATACATACGGCTCTGAATATGACAGACCCGTTGACTAAGCTTCTCTCACGAGCAAAACATGATCATACCTTAGAACTCTTTTGGGTGTTAATCACATAGCGGTGTGAACTAGATCATTGACTCTAGTAAACCCTTTGGGTGTTGATCACATGACGATGTGAACTATGGGTATTAATCACATACAGATGTGAATATTGGTGCTAAATCACATGGAGATGTGAACTAGATTATTGACTCTAGTGCAAGTGGGAGACTGAAGGAAATATGCCCTAGAGGCAATAATAAAGTTATTATTTATTTCCTTATATCATGATAAATGTTTATTATTCATGCTAGAATTGTATTAACCGGAAACATAATACATGTGTGAATACATAGACAAACATAGTGTCACTAGTATGCCTCTACTTGACTAGCTCATTAATCAAAGATGGTTATGTTTCCTAACCATAGACATGTGTTGTCATTTGATTATGGGATCACATCATTAGGAGAATGATGTGATTGACATGACCCATTCCGTTAGCCTAGCACTTGATCGTTTAGTATATTGCTATTGCTTTCTTCATGACTTATACATGTTCCTGTAACTATGAGATTATGCAACTCCCATTTACCGGAGGAACACTTTGGGTACTACCAAACGTCACAACGTAACTGGGTGATTATAAAGGAGTACTACAGGTGTCTCCGAAGGTACATGTTGAGTTGGTGTATTTCGAGATTAGGTTTTGTCACTCTGATTGTCGGAGAGGTATCTCTGGGCCCTCTCGGTAATGCACATCACTATAAGCCTTGCAAGCAATGTGACCAATGAGTTGGTTACGGGATGATGCATTACGTAACGAGTAAAGAGACTTGCCGGTAACGAGATTGAACTAGGTATTGGATACCGACGATCAAATCTCGGGCAAGTAACATACCGATGACAAAGGGAACAACGTATGTTGTTATGCGGTTTGACCGATAAAGATCTTCGTAGAATATGTAGGAACCAATATGGGCATCCAGGTTCCGCTATTGGTTATTGACCGAGAATAGTTCTAGGTCATGTCTACATAGTTCTCGAACCCGTAGGGTCTGCACGCTTAAGGTTTCGATGACATTTATATTATGAGTTTATGAGTTTTGATGTACCGAAGGAGTTCGGAGTCCCGGATGAGACCGGGGACATGACGAGGAGTCTCGAAATGTTCGAGACGTAAAGATCGATATATTGGACGACTATATTAGGAGTTCGGAAAGGTTCCGAGTGATTCGGGTATTTTTTGGAGTACCGGAGAGTTACGGGAATTCGCCGGGGAGTATATGGGCCTTATTGGGCCATACGGGAATAGAGGAGAGAGGCCTAAAGGAAGGAGGCGCGCATCCCCCCTCTGGTCCGAATTGGACAAGGGGTGCGGCCCCCTTTTCCTTCCTCCTCTCCCCCTCTTTCCCCCTTCTCCTACTCCAACAAGGAAGGAGGGAGTCCTACTCCCGGTGGGAGTAGGACTCCCCTTGGCGCGCCCCTACTAGGCCGGCCGCCCCCTCCTCCCTTGCTCCTTTATATACGGGGGCAGGGGGGCACCTCTAGGCACAACAACAATTGATCCCTTGGATCTCTTAGCCGTGTGCGGTGCCCCCCTCCACCATAATCCACCTCGATAATATCGTAGCGGTGCTTAGGCGAAGCCCTGCGTCGGTAGTACATCAAGATCGTCACCATGCCGTCGTGCTGACGGAACTCTCCCTCGACACTCAGCTGGATCGAAGTTCGAGGGATGTCATCGAGCTGAACGTGTGCTAGAACTCGGAGGTGCGGTAGTTTCGGTGCTTGATCGGTCGGGCCGTGAAGACGTACGACTACATCAACGGCGTTGTTCTAACGCTTCCGTTTACGGTCTACGAGGATACATGGACTACACTCTCCCCTCTCGTTGCTATGCCATCACCATGATCTTGCGTGTGCGTAGGATTTTTTTTGAAATTACTACGTTTCCCAACAAAAAGATGGTGGTTGTGAGGACAAAAAGAGGGAGAAGATAGTCTCACATCAACTAGACGTATCAACGGGCTATGAAGATGCCCATCAATAGATATCAATTTGAGTGAGTAGGGATTGCCATGCAACGGATGCACTAGAGCTATAAATATATGAAAGCTCAACAAAAAGAACTAAGTGGGTGTGCATCCAACTCGCTTGCTCACGAAGACCTAGGGCATTTTGAGGAAGCCCATCATTGGTATATACAAGCCAAGTTCTATAATGAAAAATTCCCACTTAGTATATGAAAGTGACAACATAGGAGACTCTCTATCATGAAGATCATGGTGCTACTTTGAAGCACAAGTGTGGAAAAAGAGATAGTAGCATTGTCCCTTCTCTCTTTTTCTCTCATCTTATTTATTTATTTATTCTTTTTTCCCTTTTTTCTTTTTTTTCTTTGGCCTTTCCTTTTTTCCTTTTTTTCTTTGGCCTTTACTTTTTTTCTTTTTGGCCTTTCTCTTTTTTTTTTCTTTTTTTTCTTTTTGTAAACTCTGAAGTCTCATCCCGACTTGTGGGGGAATCATACTCTTCATAATCCTTTCCTCACTGAGACAATGCTCTAATAATGAAGATCATCACACTTTTATGGATTTACAACTCAAGAATTACAACTCAAAGCTAGAATAAGATATGACTCTATATGAATGCCTCCGGCGGTGTACCGGGATATGCAATGAATCAAGAGCGATATGTATGAAAATTATGAAGGTGGCCTTGCCACAAATATGATGTCAACTACATGATCATGCAAAGAGCAATATGACAATGATGGAACGTGTCATAATAAACGGAATGGTGGAAAGTTGCATGGCAATATTATCTCGGAATGGCTATGGAAATGCCATAATAGGTTGGTATGGTGGCTGTTTTGAGGAAGGTAAATAATGGGTTCAATACCGGGTGAAAGTTGCGCGGTAATAAGAGAGGCTAGCAAAGTGGAAGGATGAGTGTGCGTATATCCATTAACTCACATTAGTCATAAAGAACTCATATACTTATTGCAAAAGTCTACTTAGCCATCGAAGCAAAGTACTACTACGCAGGCCCCAAGAGGGATAGATTGGTAGGAAAATACCATGGCTCGTCCCCGACTGCCACTCATAAGGAAGACAATCAAAAGATCACCTCATGCAACAAATTTGTCACACAACTTTTACCATATGTGCATGCTACGGGACTTGCCAACTTCAACAAAAGTATTTCTCAATTTCATAATTATCCACTAGCATGACCCTAACATTACTACCTTTATATCTCAAAACAATTATCAAGCAGCACTTTGATCATAGCATTCAATTCACTTCTATGATAGTTTTTATTATACCCAACTTGGATGCTCATCATTCTAGGACCAAATTCATAACCATAGCAAATACCATGCTGTTATAAGAGGCTCTCAAAATAATATAAGTGAAGCATGAGAGACTAACAATTTCTTCAAAATATAACCACCGCGGTGCTCTAAAAGATATAAGTGAAGTACTAGAGCAAATGACAAACTACTCCGAATGATATAAGTGAAGATCAATGAGTAGTCAAATAATTGTGCAACTATGTGGTGACTCTCTAACATTTAAGAATTTAAGATCTTGGTATTTTATTCAAGAAGCAATCAAAACAAAATAAAATGACATTGCAAGGATAGCACAACTCATGTGAAGAAGCAAAAACTTAGGCTCAACCGATACTAACCAATAGTTGTTGAAGAAGAAAGGTGGGATGCCTACCGGGGCATACCCAAGCTTAGATGCTTGAGACTTTTGAAATATTATCTTTGGGTGCCTTGGGCATTCCCAAGCTTGAACTTTTGTGTCTCCTTAATTCCTCTCATATCATGGTTTCTCTTTTTATCAAAAGCTTCATCCACAACAAACTCAACAAGAACTCGTGAGATAGGTTAGTATAAACCAATGCAAAACCTTATCATTTTCTACTGTAAAAAATCACTAAAATTATTATTCAACATTGGATAATAAATGTCTCTGCATATTTAATACTCCTATCATCAAATAGAATCATTAAACAAGCAAACATATGCAAACATAACAGCAATCTGCCAAAACACTATAGTCTGTAAAGAGTGCAAGAGTATCAATACTTCCCTAACTCAAAAAATTATGAAATAAAATTCCCACTATAATAAATTTATCAGAGCTCAATATGAAAAAGTTTCAACATTATACCATTCTCTTACTTTTCTAGGGAATTTTTGCAACAGCGGTAAACTTTCTGTTTTCAAACAGCAACATGTATACTAGCAAAATAAGCATGATAAAGGCTATCCTTGACATTTTTATTGAAACTAATGATGCAAAACATTATTATAAATAACATCAAGCAAATACTAACAAAATAAAATGATGCTCCAAGCAAAACACATATCATGTGGTGAATAAAAATATAGCTCCAAGTAAAGTTACCGATGAACGAAGACGAAGGAGGGGATGCCTTCCGGGGTATCCCCAAGCTTAGGCTCTTGGTTGTCCTTGTATATTACCTTGGGGTGCCTTGGTAATCCCCAAGCTTAGGCTCTTCCCACTCTTTATTCCATAGTCCATCAAATCTTTACCCAAAACTTGAAAACTTCAACCACACAAAACTCAAAACAAAACTCGTAAGCTCCGTTAGTATAAGAAAATGAAACCACCACTTAGGTACTGTAATGAACTCATTCTAAATTCATATTGGTGTAATATATACTTTATTCCAACTTATATATGGTTCATACCCTCCGATACTACTCATAGATTCATCAAAATAAGCAAACAACACAATGAAAACACATTCTGTCAAAAACAGAACAGTCTGTAGTAATCTGTATCAAACGTATACTTATGGAACTCAAAAAATTCTAAAATAAATTGGTGGACCTGAGGAATTTGTCTATTAATCATCTTCAAAAATAATAAACCTAAAATTACTCTCCAATAAAAAATGGCAGCTATTCTCGTGAGAGCTAAAGTTTCTGTTTTTCACAGCAAGATCACATAAACTTCACCCAAGTCTTCCCAAAGGTTCTACTTGGCACAAACACTAATTAAAAAATGAAACCGCATCTAACCAGAGGCTAGATGAATTATTTATTACTAAACAGGAACAACAAACAAGGAACAAAAGTAAAGTTGGGTTTCCTCCCAACAAGCGCTATCGTTTAACGCCCCTAGCTAGGCATGATGAAATGATGCTCACGTAAAAGATATGAATTGAAACATAAAGAGAGCATCATGAAGAATATGACTAGCACATTTAAGTCTAACCCACTTCCTATGCATAGGGATTTTGTGAGCAAACAACTTATGGGAACAATAATCAACTAGCATAGGAAGGTAACACAAGCATAGCTTCAAAATTTTCACCACATAGAGAGGAAACTTGATATTATTGCAATTCCTACAAGCATATGTTCCTCCATCATAATAATTTTCAGTAGCATCATGAATGAATTCAACAATATAACCAGCACCTAAAGCAATCTTTTCATGATCTACAAGCATAGAAAATTTACTACTCTCCACATAAGAAAATTTCTTCTCATGAATAGTAGTGAGAGCAAACTCAACAAAATAATTATCATGTGAGGCATAATCCAATTGAAAACTAAAATCATGATGACAAGTTTCATGGTTATCATTATTTCTAATAGCATACAAGTCATCACAATAATCATCATAGATAGCAACTTTGTTCTCATAATCAATTGGAACCTCTTCCGAAATAGTGGAATCATCACTAAGTAAAGTTGACACTCTTCCAAATCCACTTTCATGTTCATCACAATAAGATACAACATCCTTCAAAATAGTGGGATCACTACTTCCTAAAGTTGACACTCTTCCAAACCCACTTTCATCAATACAATCATCATAAATAGGAGGCATGCTTTCATCATAATAAATTTTCTCATCAAAACTTGGTGGACAAAAAATATCATATTCATCAAACATAGCTTCCCCAAGCTTGTGGCATTGCATATCATTAGCATCACGGATATTCAAGGAATTCATACTAACAACATTGCAATCGTGCTCATCATTTAAAGATTTAGTATCAAACATTCTATAGATTTCTTCTTCTAGCACTTGAGCACAATTTTCCTTTTCATCATACTCACGAAAGATATTAAAAAGACGAAGCGTATGAGACAAACTTAACTCCATTTTTTTGTAGTTTTCTTTTATAAACTAAATTAGTGATAAAACAAGAAACTAGAAGACTCGATTGCAAGATCTAAAGATATACCTTCAAGCACTCACCTCCCCGGCAACGGCGCCAGAAAAGAGCTTGATGTCTACTACACAACCTTCTTCTTGTAGACGTTGTTGGGCCTGCAAGTGCACATGTTTGTAGGACAGTAGGAAATTTCCCTCAAGTGGATGACCTAAGGTTTATCAATCCGTGGGAGGCGTAGGATGAAGATGGTCTCTCTCAAGCAACCCTGCAACCAAATAACAAAGAGTCTCTTGTGTCCCCAACACACCCAATACAATGGTAAATTGTATAGGTGCACTAGTTCAGTGAAGAGATGGTGATACAAGTGCAATATGGATGGTAGATAAAGGTTTTTGTAATCTGAAATTATAAAAGCAGCAAGGTAACTAATGATAAAAGTGAGCACAAACAGTATTGCAATGATAGGAAACAAGGCCTAAGGTTCATACTTTCACTAGTGCAAGTTCTCTCAACAATAATAACATAATTGGATCACATAACTATCCCTCAACATGAAACAAAGAGTCAGTCCAAAGCCACTAATAGCGGAGAACAAATGAAGAGATTATGGTAGGGTACGAAACCACCTCAAAGTTATCCTTTCTGTTCTATCTATTCAAGAGTTCGTAGTAAAATAACATAAAGCTATTCTTTCCGCTCAATCCATCATAGAGTTCATACTATAATAACACCTTAAGACACAAATCAACCAAAACCCTAATGTCACCTAGATACTCCATTCTCACCTCAAGTATCCGTGGGCATGATTATACGATATGCATCACACAATCTCAGATTCATCCAACCAACTAGAGGTCCGGTTAGTAGGTTAGTCCCAAAAATGATATAAATGTGTAAAATAAAGCCCATAAACATCCAAAATGTGTAATATAATAGCATGGAACAATCAAAAATTATAGATACGTTGGAGACGTATCAGCGATCGATAGATAGAAAATAACGATTTTGCCTAGAGTAATGACAAGTTTGGTTCTGGCGCCGTTCATGCATGGAGTATTTACGAAAATTATAAAGTTGATGCGAAAGGTAAGATAATTACTAGTAGTATCATATATTACTACATGGATTTGACGGAAAGATAAAAATACATACGGATCCATCAACGACATCCTCATGCCCTAGTGCGCCGGGCACCAACCGACGTGTGAGGAGCAGCGGCGTTGGTGGCGAGCTCAACGTGCTTCTGAACAATGTCGTCCAAGGTTGCCCTGGGGTACAAGAAGTCCAGCGTCCTATCATCTTCCTCTTGCATGTAGTAGTCTTTGTGGACGATTTGCGCGTAGACGTGGGTGATTATGTCGATGGTGTCTTGCTGCGCCAGGCGTTGCGCGGCGAGGGCGACCTCGAGGTGGACATTCTCCGACGCGACGGCGGGCAGTCGCAGGGCCACCAGTGCGTCGAAGAGGTCGTCACCATAGTGGTCATTGAGGGTGGCGGGCATCGCAGAGCCTGGGCGCGTCGGCTGGAGGCGTACGTCAAAGTCGTCCATGAGCTTCTTGACAACGGTGAACTTGTCGAGGAAACCGACGAGGACCTCGTTGAACAAGGAGACGAAGCTTTCGTCCAAGCGGCCCCTCGCCCTGGCGGCCTCAAGCAATACTACCTGGAGACGTTCCTCGGTGCCGGGCCGCAGGCCGGCGTCGTGCACCATCTGGCACAGCCGGCTGATGCTCGCACTCATCGCCTCCATGGGTCTAGCTAAGCTTCTAGTCAACTAATCTTGCGGTTCGAATGATCACTCTTTCCCTTGGTTAGCGTGCGTAGGTGCGTAGGATTTCGTACTACTCCTCGGCCCTCTACTGGACCTGCCTTTGGCTGTATGATAGGTGGGCCAGCCACCCCTTGGGCCCACGTGTCATTCGCCCAAAGGCAGTTGTCGTAAGTCAATGAAGCTGCGTCCCCCTCCGTGCCGGTGCAGTATAGTCATCTCACCGGACCTCTAGTTGGGGCCAAGTAAGAGAAGTTTGATGTTTACTGGTTTATTGGTCCCCTATGCATTTTGCGCCATGTTTTGACCTTTGATTTAACTAATAAAATGTTAATGCATGTAAACACAAAAGCTGTGTAAGTCACCTTACAAAAACCAAATAATCCCAAAACACTTAGGCTAGCCATAGTGGGAGTAACTTAGGTAGTAACATAACACATCCCAAGAAACAATTGCTTATGTGGCATGGAGTTAATGAGGAAAGAGATGCTTGTGGTAACATAATATGTTACTGTAACATAACACACCCCAAGACAAAATGAGTCTATATCTCAATTAATGAAGGCTTGCATGTTACCATCCATATGTTACTACCCACTATGAAGGTAGTAACATAGACTAATAACCTATGCATGTTACTAGTCTAAGTTACTCCCCACTATGACCAGCCTTAGGAACGGTGCATTAACTCCCTCCTCGTTTCTTATTTCGTGACATAACTACCAAACATGACATGCAATGTTTAGTTCATTGCATGTAATCCTATTAGTACTCTAGTTAGCAAAAAGACATTAAGTTCTCTCGCCGATAGGAATAAAACACCATGTATTTATTTACAGAGGGAGTAGTAAATTTTTTTGACATGCATTATTAGTATTGCTAGTCAAATACTAAAATCCAGATGGACGTGGTAGTACTCCTAAATCCAGACGGTGGTGCTACTAGTACTAGTAGTAGTACTACCAATGTAGTAGTAGGAGTACTAGCACTATACTACCCGTTGGTCAAATTATTACGTGCTGCTCCTCACAGTGAAGTGACAAGAACCTGCGCCGGAGATGACACCTGAGTATAGGCGCCGTGTTCGGCATACCATAGTCAGCCTCACCGTCTGCAGTCACTATCATCATGGCTGTAGAGCTAGCCTGCTTACAACTAGCCCTGTTCGACATAATTTCCCGTGCGTAGATGCCCGTGCATTGCACGGAACACCAAGATTGGGTGTGGACGGCGCTGGCAGCGGCCATCGCGCCAGATTTTTCCACGGCCTTCTAGATGTGGTGGGGAGGAGATAAGGCTGACTGTGAGAGACAAGGAGTTGTTTGTAAATAGGGAACAAGTGCGGGCATCTTTTTGCAAAAATGGAGAAGCTTGGTTTGTATGCGTCAGATCTAGATCCGACGACTATTGGTGAAAGACGGGAGGCACAACATCATCACCAACTCAGGACCTGTTTGATTTGCAGGATTTTGAAAATGCAGGAATAGGACACGGCAATATTACAAGTTTCAAACTGATATTACAAATGTTAGGAGTAATGATGCACTTACGAAGAGGGAATTACTAGGAAGTTTACGTAAGAACTTTCGTTACTTTAGGTGGATGCAGCATTATCGTACAAACTAAAATCCACCGCCCGACAAGTCACTAATGGGCAAATAAGTTTTCGAGTCTCTCGCCACTTGATGTTTCAAAAACAAATTCAGCTTCTGTGGAGACTTTGTCATTTAGGCTTAGACGCTTGTGGTGATCAGCACACCATTCATTGTTGCGCCAGAGAACGCCAAACCTCATTACCTTGAGCAAACTTGCCTCCAGAACAAAGAACCTGGCCAATTTAATCTCAGATGTGCTGCCTCGGTAGTCGATCAAATCAATTTCTGTAAGATGGAGATCAGGGCATTCGATGAGATTGTTATAGTGCAGCACATTTTTCACTTTCAGGTCTTTTTTTATCTGCAAAAGAAGAGAACATATTAGAGCAGCTGGCTGTATAAGATTGCCATGTCATCAAGAGGTACCAATATCATTCGCTCATACTATAGGGTTGTCTGGCTAGTGATATTTTCTCTCTCTCTCTCTCTCTCTCTCTCTCTCTCTCTCTCTCTCTCTCTTTCTGTTTACTCTCATTTCACTAGGAGCACGTGAAGAGCTTGGGAATTTGTTGCCTTCCACTATGTGGCCGATGCCATATTTCACAAAAGTATGCCACATAATACGCATCGATGTCAAATCAAAAGATTTTGGCACCGATCTCGCAATGTGAGAGTTAGCACCGCTGTGCACACAAACCCACATGTATAAACAAATCAATAAAACCAACTACACCAGCCTCTCACTCTCCCAAACAAGTGTTTTTTATTGCCTCGGTCCTCTCTCTCTCCCACACAGTGCTTTTTCATTGCGTGGGTTAATTTGGCACCAGAGCAAAGTAGGTGATCCAGATTGGGGCACGAGGTGAGCAATGGAGGGGCATTGATGCCAAATGCATCAGAAGTGAATTTGGCACATGTTTTGGCCTACATAGCCCACTTTTGTACTCCCTCCGTCCCAAAATTATTGCCTTAAATTTGTGTAAATACGGATGTATCTAGTTACATTTTTGTGTTAGATACATCCGTATCTAAACAAATGTAAGACAAGAATTTTGGGACAGAGGAAATACTACCTCATATTTAGTATAAAATTTTGACCATAGATTTACCTAAGAAAATGCCAATGCATGTCACTAAAAATTACACCATTTGAAATTATGTTCAAATACGAATCCAACGATATAGTTCTTAGTGACATGCATTAACATTTTGTCAGTTAAATCTATGGTCAAGTTTTGATACTACAAAATTGGAAGAGTAAACCATGACGGAGGTAGTACTTGCTCTTAGGGTAACCATAGAGTTACTGGAGTAGTCTAAGTTACTTTCCACTATGACTAGCCTAGGCTACTATAGTAGTACAACATAAAAATGATGCAGGTGATCACGTGAGAAAAAAATACTAAAAACATTTCTTTCGGTGCAGTGCGTAGATGCAGTTTTGAACACTACACTTGTCATCGTAATTTGGGAAATTATGAAAAAATTGAGCTACATTGTGATTACCGTTTACTTATAGGAAAGAAGTTTCACCTCGATGAGTAGCTTCTCCGTGCATGGAAAGTATGTAAGGAATCCAACAACTTGATCCAAATTGGGGCCGATAGATTTTAGTGCTAAGATCTTCACTGTGCGCATGGACTGGGTCAAGCTTGTGGGAATCATTTTCTGGAAGACAGTCGTAAATACATCAAGAAGAAATTTAAAAATGTGATTTTCAAGAAGATGGAGAAAAAGATGAGTGCTGTACCAGAACGACTATGGATCCAATAAAGAGTTCGGAGAATTTGGCAGATGAGTACACCAACACTGTCAATTTTGGCGCGTTAATGACCCTGATTTTTGTTGGACCTTCTAGATCCGATACAAGAAATCTCTCAAGGAAAGGCGTATTCTCAATGACCATAACATGGAACAGCTGGAGTGATCTCTTCCCAATTGATGTCTTGTTGCGGGGCCAACAAGACACATAAATCCACCGGAGATTCGTCGAGGCGATGTGGAGGCTAATGAACCCATGGATCTGCTCAAGACGAAGGTACTCGAGCGCAGTACAGCTGCAGAGCAGGTGCTCCATAGCCTTCTTCGAGATGACAACGTCGAAGAGGTCGAGCTGCTTGAGTTGAGGGAGAAGAAGCGCAGGCGCGGCATTAATCTGGGGAAGATAGCAGGAGCTGAAGCTGGCGCGGCGCAGCATTGGCGTGAGGCGGAGCACAGACGGTGGCAGAGAGTGACATCGTCCAGCTTCAAAGCTGAGCTCCTCGAGATGATCTAGGGCGGGGGATAAGAACCACTCGTCGAATTTGGGTTGGACCTTGCAGTTGGTACTAAACATGCGGATGTCAAGGCGTCTGGCTGCCCCAGGGTGCGATGAAAGGATCTTGGAGACTGCGGCCATGCGTTTGCAATCCCCGTCGCAGAGGCAGCTGTCGACGGCGAGGTTGAGGGGGACGCAGCGCCAGAGGGGGCGCCACCATCGGGAGAGCAGGGCGGTCCTCACGATATATTTGGTTGGGAGGAGGCCGATGATGACGAGCAGCATATCATCGGGGAGGCTGCTGATGAAGTCCAGGCTCGCCGGATGCGGTTTTGGCTCGAGCCGCCTCCGCTTGTTGGCTGCCTCGCCGTCCATCTCAACCGGCGGCAACGCTAGTGTACACGTGTGCTGGTGTGTGTTGTGTGCTAGGTGTGCGCGAGTGCGTCCTTCTGTGCATGCCGCCGCACAGTGGTGAATTGTGCGTGAGTGCGTCCTTCGCGTGCAAGAAGTGTGTCCTCAATGCGCCCTCAATTTACTAGCATGCGGGGTGCTACCCCGAGTGGTTTCAACTTTGTTTACTTCACCGCGTGTCAGATGGGCCTCTAATTTACTTATTTTCACGCACTGCCACATGGGCCAGCACACGAAGATACAACGAGCTGACAAGGCAGCATGTGGATTGGTTGACCGGTCAACTAAACAATATACGGAGCTATACGCTGACACAGTGAGTGTATAATCCGTCGGTATAGAGAGCTCGAGTGAGAGGGGAGGCCCGTGAGAGATAGCAGAGAGAGAGAGAGAAAGAGCTACTCCCTCCATTCGATAATGTAGTTCCAACACTTTTTTTAAGTCAAACTTTTGAAACTTTGACCAAGTTTATAAAGAAATTACTTATATCTACAATACCAAAGATAAATGATAGTATGAAGTAAGTACATGTTGTGATGAATCTAATGATCGTTCCAGATGTAAATGTTTTTCTCCACATATACCTGGTAAAACTTTTCTGAGGTTTGACTTTTCAAAACATCCAATATGCTTATGGACGTGACAGAGTCCCTAACTAGAGAGAGAGAGAGAGAGAGAGAGAGAGTGAAAAAAGTGTGTGTGCGTGTGTGAAAGAGACATGGACAACACACGATAAAAGTAGAGAAAAAGCATGCGTGTCTTATGCAAACATATCACACATGCATCTTCGATAACGGAGGCAAGGTGAGGAGATTGAAAGTGCAACTATCCCTAGGTGGTTTTGGTAATTCATAACAACATATAGCTCATTGAGCTAATGCTATTCCAAGACTATTGTTTCAGGAAAGCTCAATGAATGGCATGGCATGGATGATGAAAGTGGATCCCTCAAAATACTAAGGACAAAGGATTGGCTCAAGCTCAAAAGCTCAAGACTCTTCATTTTACATTTTAGTGATCCAAGATCACATTGAGTCTATAGGAATAGCCAATACTATCAAGAAGGGATGAGGTGTTGCTTAATGAGCCTCTTGCTTCATGTGCTTAGTGATATGCTCCAAAACCCTCAACTACTTTCCCACATCCACAAATGACCTAAACCTAAAGCCAAAATCGGTCACACCGATTCTTTCTATCCGGCGCCACCGATTCCAAAAGTCATAGCCACTGCCACAAACCCTAAGCAAATCGGTCTTACCGATAGGGATCTCGGTCTCACCGAGATGGGGTTGCAATCTCTCTGTTTCCCTTCGTAACATTTCGGTCTAACCGAAGTGAGCGATCGGTCCCACCGAGATTGCAATGTAAACTCTCTGTTTCCTTTTTGTAACATTTCGGTCTCACCGAAAAGAGCAAATCGGTCCCACCGAGTTTACCTGACCAACTCTCTGGAAAGCTTATTACCAAATCGGTCTCACCGAGATTACGTTATGCCCTAACCCTAACCGAATCGGCCTCACCGAGATGCATGTCAGTCCCACCAAAAATCACTAACGGTCACTAGGTTTACTAAATGGGTCCGACCGAGTTTAGCGATTCGGTCCCACCGAGTTTGGTAAATTGTGTGTAACGGTTAGATTTTGTGTGGAGGCTATATATACCCCTCCACCTCCTCTTCATTCGTTGAGAGAGCCATCAGAACGAACCTACACTTCCAACTTACCATTTCTGAGAGTGAACCACCTACTCATGTGTTGAGGCCAAGATATTCCATTCCTACCATATGAATCTTGATCTCTAGCCTTCCCCAAGTTGCTTTCCACTCAAACCCTCTTTCCACCAGATCCAAATCCTATGAGAGAGAGTTGAGTGTTGGGGAGACTATCATTTGAAGCACAAGAGCAAGGAGTTCATCATCAACGCACCATTTGTTACTTCTTGGAGAGTGGTGTCTCCTAGATTGGCTAGGTGTCACTTGGGAGCCCCCGACAAGTTTGTGGAGTTGAACCAAGGAGTTTGTAAGGGCAAGGAGATCGCCTACTTCGTGAAGATCTACCGCTAGTGAGGCAAGTCCTTCGTGGGCGACGGCCATGGTGGGATAGACAAGGTTGCTTCTTCGTGGACCCTTCGTGGGTGGAGCCCTCCATGGACTCGCACAGCCGTTACCCTTAGTGGGTTGAAGTCTCCATCAATGTGGATGTACGATAGCACCACCTATCGGAACCACGCCAAAAACATTCGTGTCTCCAATTGTGTTTGAATCCTCCAAACCCTTCCCTTTACTTTCTTGCAAGTTGCATGCTTTAATTTCCGCTGCCTATACACTCTTTGCATGCTTGCTTGAATTGTGTGATGATTGCTTGACTTGTCCTAAAATAGCTAAAATCTGCCAAACTCTAAAATTGGGAAATGGTTAAGTTTTTATTGGTCAAGTAGTCTAATCACCCCCCTCTAGGCATACTTCAAGGTCCTACAAGTGGTATCAGAGCATTGGTCTCCATTTGCTTTGATTTCCATAGCTTTTGGTGGTCATAGCCTTGGTTTCACAACCTAGGAGAGTATGGCGTCTAGCGAGGGAAATTATCACCGTAGAGGTCCTTACTTTGATGGTATTAATTTTGCTAGTTGGAAGCATAAGATGAAAATGCATATTCTTGGACATAACCCCGCCGTTTGGGCAATTATTTGTATTGGCTTGCAAGGTGAATTCTTTGATGGGAGAGAACCAAACCGTGAAGCTAATGCGGAAGAATTGAAGATGCTGCAATACAAGGCTCAAGCATGTGACATCATCTTCAATGGATTGTGCCCCGAAGAATTCAACAAAATCAGCCGTCTTGAGAATGCAAAGGAAATTTGGGATACTTTGATTGATATGCATGAAGGTACCGAGTCCGTCAAGGAATCCAAGTTGGATGTGCTCCAAAGTCAGCTTGACAAGTTCAAAATGAAGGATGGTGAAGGTGTCGCTGAAATGTACTATAGGCTTGCTCTTATCACAAATGAGATTGCCGGCTTAGGGAGTGAAGAGATGACCGACAAATTCATCATCAAGAAAATCCTAAGAGCATTGGATGGAAAGTATGATACCGTGTGCACATTGATCCAAATGATGCCAAACTACAATGATCTCAAGCCAACAGAAGTCATTGGAAGGATTGTTGCTCATGAGATGTCACTCAAGGATAAGGAGGAACTTCACAACAAGTCAAGTGGTGCTTACAAAGCCTCAAGTGAAGCCCCCACATCATCAAGTGAGAAACCAACCTTCAATGAAGAATTGAGCTTAATGGTGAAGAACTTCAACAAATTCTACAAAAGTAGAAGCAAAGAAAGAAGCTCCAAGTCAAGGTCTTACAATGACAAGAGATCTTCTAGTCGAGAGCGCAATTGCTACAATTGTGGGAGACCCGGACACTACTCCAATGAGTGTACGGCACCCTACAAAAGAAGAGAAGATTCTCCAAGAAGAAGGAGCAAAAGAGAAGAATCACCACCAAGAGAGAGGAGGAGTAGAGATGATCGTTATGAACGAAGACCCTCATGGAGAAGTAAGGATTCGGAAAGAAAGGACAAGTCATCAAGGAGCTACACAAAACGAAGACATCAAGCTCATGTTGGTGAATGGGTTTCCGGTTCCGACTCCAACAATCACTCCGAGAGAAGCTATCACTCCGACTCCGAATATACTCAAGATGAAGGTTGAGGGAGTTCCGGACTAGGGGGTGTCCGGATAGCCGAATTATCATCATCGGCCGGACTCCAAGACTATGAAGATACAAGATTGAAGACTTTTCCCCGTGTCCGGATGGGACTTTCCTTGGCGTGGAAGGCAAGCTTGGCGATACGGATATGTAGATCTCCTACCTTTGTAACCGACCCTGTGTAACCCTAGCCCTCTCCGGTGTCTATATAAACCGGATGGCCTTAGTCCATAGGACGAACAACAATCATACCATAGGCTAGCTTCTAGGGTTTAGCCTCCTTGATCTCGTGGTAGATCTACTCTTGTAACCCACATCATCAATATTAATCAAGCAGGACATAGGGTTTTACCTCCATCAAGAGGGCCTGAACCTGGGTAAAAACATCGTGTCCCTCGTCTCCTGTTACCATCCGCCTAGACGCACAGATCGGGACCCCCTACCTGAGATCCGCCGGTTTTGACGCCGACATTGGTGCTTTCATTGAGAGTTCCTCTGTGTCGTCACCGATAGGCTCGATGGCTTCTTCGATCATCATCAACGACGTAGTCCAGGGTGAGACCTTCCTCCCCGGACAGATCTTCTTATTCGGCGGCTTTGCACTGCAGGCCAATTCGCTTGGCCAACTGGAGTAGATCGAAAGCTACGCCCCTGGCCGTCAGGTCAGATTTGGAAGTTTGAACTCCACGGCTGACATCCGCGGGGACTTGATCTTCGATGGATTCGAGCCACAGCCGAGCGTGCCGCACTGTCACGTCAGACATGATTTAGCTCTGCCGCCAGACAGTACCCTGGAGGCCGCACTCGAAACCGCTCCAATCTTCAATTCGGAGCCAGCTCCGCAGATCGAGGATGGATGCCTAGACACCGCCTCGGGGGCTGCAACCTCTATGGCGATAGAGCCGAACACTGACTTTGTCCCTCATAAAGCTCGTGACTCCGAGGCGCCGGACTCCTCGCTGGACTCCGAACCTCCCGCGCCCGCCCCGATCGAATCCGATTGGGCGCCGATCATGGAGTTCACCGCAGCAGACGTCTTTCAACACTCACCTTTCGGCGACATCTTGAGTTCGCTAAAATATCTCTCGTTATCAGGAGAACCCTGGCCGGACTGCGGTCAGGACGGTTGGGATGCGGACGACGAAGAAATTCAAAACCCACCCACCACCCACTTGGTAGCCACTGTCGACGATTTAACTGACATGCTAGACTATGACTCCGAGGACATCGACGGTATGGACGGCGATGCCGGAGATGACCAAGAACCAGCGCCTAACGGGCGCAGGAAAGCCACCCCAGCCCACGACGTATACATGGTGGACACACCAAAAGGAAGCGACAATGAGGAAAAACGGGACGTGGCGAAGGACAACTCCCCCAACAAACAAACAAAGCGGCGACGCAAGCGCCGCCCGAAGACCGGCATCGACAAAAATGGCACCCATACGGACCCGGCCTTAGAGCAGGACGAAGCAGTGGACAACGCACACGTCAACAAGCAGCCAGCTGGACATGAACTGGACAAGCAACCCATCCCCAGCGAAGACGATCTCACATCACCAGAGCATATGAATCTTCATAAAAGGCTTGTCGCCACTGCAAGAAGTTTGAAGAAGCAAAAGCGGAAGCTCAAAACAGCGGAAGGCGCACTCAGAATGAGATGGAGCAAAGTACTCAACACCGTAGATAAATACGACACTAGTCACCAGACGAAAAGCTACCCGGAGCGCAAGCTGTTGCCCGAATTTGACGAGGAGGCCTTAGATCCCCCACAGTCAAAAAAGAAAGAAGCCGCCTGGATGGATAGACGACCAGATGACAGGCCAAGATCAACACGGGGCGCCGCACACAAGCCGGCACACGATCAGCATAAAGATCCTCAGAAAAAAGATAACCCAGCTAGGTCTATCTATGGGCCAAAAAAGAAGACTCCAGGAAGTAACACAACCAGCCGAGCATTTGAAGACAACGGCACACCCAAATACAGGGGCGTCGCACACCCACTGTGTTTTACCGACGAGATGAAGCACGTGCTACACCCGTCCAGGATACAGCACAACGGAGACACAGGCGCAGACGTGCAGTAGGGACCCGTTGCAAGGATTCTTTTCAGATTAAGACCCTGCGTAAACCTTTCTTAATGTCTCTTGTTGATAAACATCCCCCGGTTTCCTACCAGAGCAGAGGAGGAGGCTGGCGTTTTGGCATCGGCCGCGTCAGAAGTTCCCGCCTGTACCTGAACACTAGGGGCTTAGGGATTTATTCTGCCCTATATCATAAAGACCGAACACCTCAGGGAGTGTTCGGCGTCTCGAGTTAGGCCTTATATGCATCAGCTCCGAATCATGCCTTTGGTCAAATGTTGGGTTTGCCCGGCTCCTGTGTTTTGCTGCCTTACGTTCCGTATCATCGGCTAACGCGGCACCAGGAGAACTACTGCGATTGTGCCCCGGTTCGTCCGGGAGAGCACCTCAGTAGAGAAAGCCAAAAACTGACTGTCATGATATAGCGAGAGACTGGTCAACCACTCGATCGACCATCGGAATGTTTAGAATTCCTCCGCTTTGACGAAGGACCGCTTCCCGGTCAGGCACATACGTGCCCCGAGTTCGGAGAAGCGCGGTGCCATCAGGGGCTATATAGTAGCCCCACATTCGAGCTCCTATGGCTAAATGAAAGTGATAAATCATTATAGTCTGGTTGCCTAGTTTGCTACGCTATCACCTCCTTACAAGGACCAAGACGTTGGATTAAGTGTGAAAAAGCGTTTTTCTTTTTGCAAACACCCCCGCACCATGTGCGTGGGGGCTGAAGCCAAAGACGCCATCTTTCAGATTATACATATACATACGGCCGCACAGGAGATAGTTCAATACTTGAACACACAAGTATAAAAAGTCATTGCATTATAAACATGATCTTAGAAATCATACATGTCATTCAAACATAACATCTTTCGAGCACTGCGACTCTATTATACGAGCGCCCTGCAGGACTTCCTCAAAGTAATGCTCGGTGGGGAATCGGCTTTTGTCCGAACCCCGGGATGCGACAGCGGTGGCATCCATCTCCACCTAGTATGTTTTACCACGGGCGAGAGCCATCCGTGCACCTTCTACGCATGCCGACCGCTTCATCGCCTTAATATGCGGCACTGCCCTAAGGAATTGCTGCAACAAGCCAAAATAACTCTTTGGCTTGGGCCTTTTCGGCCACAGATGAGTGACCACATCCGTCATGGCCAGTCCGGACAATCTATGCAGCTCAGCCCACTCAACCAGCCTATCACTCAACGGAAGTGGACGCTCCGGACTATGGAATTGAGACCAGAAAAGCTCTTCCATTTCATGATCCTCCTGGCTGTGAAAGTGCACGACTGCGTCAGCCGCACTCGCCGCCAAGTCCAGATAAGGATCCTCCGCACCGTACAATCGGCCCAGCTGAGCATACTTCAGATCCGTAAACTTCCTACGCAGCATAAAGGGCTTTCCAGCCACAATGTCTCCGACCTGCCGTAGTTCCTCCTTCATAGCCCGCATCGCACTACGGGCATCCTTGGCTTCGGCATCGGCCTTCTTCAGGTCTTCTTGCTCCGCTCGGCGTTCTCCTTCAAGAACTTACAGGCGGTCGGTAGCAACTCTTAATTTCATGGCCATTCCGGCCATCTCCTCCCTGCTTTGGCAGTGAGCAGCCTTCTCGGCTTCTAGCCCTTCCGCTGCCTTCAAGGTAGCCGCCTTGCTTTTTCTGGCTTGCTCCTTGGCCCGAGCAAGTTCTGCTCGAAGGTCTTCCGCAGCAGCAGCACCATCTGCATCTAGCATACAATTTGTAAGGAATGGGCGTCAGCTCCCTTACTAAGTAACCGCGGAGCAACCACATACCTTGTGACTCATCAAGTCGTCTATTGACCAGCGAGATGTCCGCATCCGCAGTGTCGAGTTGATTCTTCAGCTCGACAAATTCATCAGTCCGGCTGGCCACCGAACGTTCCGCCACCTGCATGGGAAAGGCGACCGTTAATAACTGGGATTATGATCCTAGGCACGGTGTCGTTTTCGACAGCATACCAAGTCTCAGGGGCTACTATCTATACAGGGCGCACTTCATGTGCAAAACTGTCAACAGGTATGTCATTTTTTGCGTACCTCAAAACCCGTCAGTAAACTTCCGACGGCCTCATACAAGCCAGTTTCGGCGGACGAGATCCTCTCAATCATACCACCCATTAATGTGCGGTGATCTTCTGAGATGGACGCCCTCTTAAGCAAATCCTGCAGCTCCACCGGCCGTACTCCAATGGGCGCCGAACTCTCCGGCCCCCCCCGGACTCGGTGAGACCCTCCGCGACGACACCTCAGGGTCGTCCGCCCCGCGCGATGGGGCGGCAGATGGAGGCGTTTCGCTTTCCATCATCTCCGGACGAAGGTCTCCCGAAGATGAGCTGTGCTGAGATGGGCTGAGATCCGAACTACAAGGTAAAAACTTCGGTTACCTTTAAACATTAAGCAGGAGTGTTTGATATTTATAAAATCCCCCTTTTATCACTTACGGCTCGTTAGAGGGCTGATCCCTCCGAGGAGACATTACGGCCGGGGCGCTTTCTGGTTAAGGACATTCCGGTACAGATTTCTTTCCCCGCTTTGAGGCCTTGGCCTTCGGGTCTTCGGAAGCGTTCCTCTTCTCCCCCTGGAAGGAGGGACTCTCGATTCCTCCCTTACTAAATACCTCCTTGGCAGAGGTGATAGTTTCCCCGTGCCCCCCTTCGCCCTCATTCGAAGGTGCGACCTCCAACATTTTGATTAACACGGGATCCTGCGTGGTCTCAGGGAGGGGGGCCGGACACCGTATCAGTTTTGCTTGCGCTATCCACTCCTGTCCAGGGATAGCTGGTTAAAAGGCAAGCTCACGATAAATAAATGGACGGTGTGTCCGAACACAGGGCTACTTACTTGAGTATCCGGGCGATTGCAGCTTAGGCCAGCGTCCTCGGTCAATTCCGGATGTGTCTCTTGTGATCCGAAGAACAGTTTATACATCTCCATGGGAGTCAAACCCATGAAGTGTTGAAGAGCTTGTGGCCCCTCCGGATTAAATTCCCACAGGCGGAGGGGGAGACGATTGCAGGGTAGTAGGCGCCGGATCAACATGACCTGCACCACTGCAACCAGATTGATCTCCCTTTCTTGGAGGCCTCGAATCCGGTCCTGCAACAGGGGGACATCTTTGGGCGGCCCCCAGTCACGCCCCTTGTTGACCCATGACGTCAGCTGCTGTGGAGGGCCCGAGCGAAAAACGGGCGGCGGCTTCTGCCTGCTGCCCCGGGGAGCGGTGATATAAAACCACTCCTGTTGCCACAAGCCGAGCTCCTCCTGGAAAGAGCCCTTGGGCCATGGGGCTTCGGCCCTCTTGCTTATGACTGCCCCGCCGCACTCTGCCTGACGCCCCTCAACCATCTTTGGCTCCACGTTGAAGGTTTTGAGCCACAAGCCGAAGTGAGGGGTAGTGCGAAGGAAGGCTTCGCAGACGACAATGAATGATGAGATGTGGAGGATGGACTCCGGAGCCAGGTCGTGGAATTCCAGCCCATAGTAAAACATGAGCCCCCTCATTAAGGGATCCGTCGGGAATCCTAAACCCCGACGGAAGTGAGACACAAACACGACGCTCTCGCCAGGCTCGGGAGTTGGGATAACTTGCCCTCGGGCAGGCAGCCTATGCGAAATTTCGTAGGTTAAGTACCTGGCATCTCTCAGCTTTAGCACGTCCTCCTCCGTATCCACCGGCCTCGTAGGTCAGGGCCGGACATTGTCGAAGAACGAAGGTGCCTGAATTTGGAGCCCTGGGTGTTGGAACTCGGGGAGAGGGGCAGATTCGATAGAGGATTGAATATAAAGAACGGGCCTTGGTCTCATTATAAAGAGGAAGAATACCAAGAGCCGTCCCCGTGACCGTTTGGAACCCGCCTTCGATGGAGGGGGCGTGGCAACGGGCGTGGTTGGGTTACCCACGTCCGTATTGATGGGAATCCCGGAATAAGGGGAACACGATCTCTGCTTCGACAAGACGTGCCAAGGAAGCCGCCTCGCTAAACGCGCTGAGGTGGAACAATAAAAACAATTCGAGTAAAGGCTTGGAAGTGGTGTGACGTCATGCCACAGAATACGTCAGCAGATTGATCTTGTGTAATACTATTCTCTCTATGGTGGCATGTGTAATTTATTTTTGCAGAGCCGGACACTATCCTGGTGTTCACAATCTTCTATAAAATTATTCGGAGGAGGAACCCGCCTTGCAATGCCGAAGACAATATGCACGCCGGACTCATCGTCATTGAAGCCTGGTTCAGAGGCTACTGAGGGAGTTCCGGACTAGGGGGTGTCCGGATAGCCGAACTATCATCATCGGCCGGACTCCAAGACTATGAAGATACAAGATTGAAGACTTCGTCCCGTGTCCGGATGGGACTTTCCTTGGCGTGGAAGGCAAGCTTGGCGATACAGATATGTAGATCTCCTACCTTTGTAACCGACTCTGTGTAACCCTAGCCCTCTCCGGTGTCTATATAAATCGGATGGCCTTAGTCCATAGGACGAACAACAATCATACCATAGGCTAGCTTCTAGGGTTTAGCCTCCTTGATCTCGTGGTAGATCTACTCTTGTAACCCACATCATCAATATTAATCAAGCAGGACATAGGGTTTTACCTCCATCAAGAGGGCCCAAACCTGGGTAAAAACATCGTGTCCCTCGTCTCCTGTTACCATCTGCCTAGACGCACAGATCGGGACCCCCTACCCGATATCCGCCGGTTTTGACACCGACAAAGGTGTTGCCGGTCTAGCACTTGTGTCAACCAACTCCTACGACATATTTAACTCACCAAATGAAGGTGTTGGAAGGTGCTTCATGGCCAAAGGTCCAAAGGTAACACATCCTGAGTATGTTGATTTTAATAGTGATGAAGATGACTTGCTTGTGGATGATGATTTACTTGTTGACAACTCTAGTGATGAATACTATGATGAAACATCAATTAATCATGCTAATCAAACGAATGACAATGATAAGGAGAAAATTGAGCTTCTAACTAAAGAACTAAACACTCTTAAGTTGGCTCATGAAACTATCTTCGAAGATCATCGAGAACTTTTAAGGGCTCATGAGAAGTTACGCTTTGAAAAGCTCAATCTTGAGCAAGAGCATGAGTTCTTAAAGGCAATCAATGATGATCTCCGCAAGAAAAGTTCTTCTTACATTGCCAAGCGTTTACTCTTATCTACTTACATGCCTCAAATCAAGTCTAGTAACAAGTACAAGAAAGATACTTCCTCTAGTATTAACAATAATAATGTCAAATCCAATGTTGTTGCTTCCAGTAGTTCTCTTGATTCCACTAATGATTCTCTTAGCCAAGTTACACTTGAGCAAGAAAATAGTTTATTGAAGGGAATTATAGAGAAAGGTGTTTACAAGAGCCTTGCCGGGAGTAAGCAATTCGAGGAAATTGTACGCAAGCAAGGAAGGCACCGGAAGAATCAAGGTGTTGTTTTTGAACGAAAGTTCAACGCCAATGGAGTTGAGTGGGAAGAAGATCAATACCCCAAGACAAAGTTTGTTCCTCAACAAGAGAAGTATGATCCTACTTCCTTCAAGGGGACACAATCTCAAGATGATCTTCCACCACAAGACCAGAAGAACAAAGGCAAGGACAAGCTTCAAGAAGAGATTGATGCATTTGAAGAAGCACCTAAAGCCTCGTTCGAGTGGGTCCCCAAGACTACGTCAAGTTCTACTTCATCAAGTACAACTACAACTCCAAGGATTCCCATCAAGATGATGTGGATCCCGAAGAAGAAGAACTAGAGAGTTCTTGAGGGTGACTCCGCCAACATTCTTCACTCATATCATTTTGGCAAGAACAAGTGCAATCAACTTTCACATCTTGCACTAGTTCAAGGAATCACAAACCCTCATGTTGGTAAGGCAAGGGACAAGGTAACCTAATGTTTTCATGGACATCATCTTGTGTGTGTGCATCACTCTATGTCTATGGATATTCTTGTTTGTTCCTTGTGGGACTAACCCATGTAGGCAAGTTGAAAGTGCAACTCACTCCAAAGGATTGCTCCAAATGATCTACATCAACATTGAGCATCTACATCTTCAACACCTACATGAAGTCATCATCGACAAAACCCAAGGTTAGTTCATCCCTCTAAGGGGGGATCTCACATCTAGGGGGAGCTTAACTCTAAGAATTGAGTCAAAGCAACTCTAATGGTGTGAACACATTAATGCATTATGTAAAAGTGGTAACCCCACTTGAGCTTAAACGATGAGTATGACCTATGATCAAATGTTCTCATTTGACTCCTAAGTCAATATACTCATATATAGATGACCTAGTCATCGCCAATTGCTTGATAGATGCTAAAATTGGTTGTGCATGCTTTGCCACATATTTCAATTGCCATCTTATTGTGTGAGCATGTTGGTGCATATTTTACTCATTCAAGGACATACACTTGTTGTTTTGTTTGTTTGGATTCTTTTCTTTGTGCCAAGTGGATGGACAAGAATGCCTAAGAACCTTCTTTAGCTATCTATGCTTTTCTCGTCTCAAACTCTATTCATGCTACATCACAAAATTTGATCAAGTCAGATTCGAAGCACTCTGTGTGAGGAGCACTCGGAGTCCCCGATTCGTCATAGACTTAAACTTCCAAAACCTCTTAGTGATTCTCGGTCTGACCGATCCTTCCATTTCGGTCCTACCGAGATCATCAAGTTGATCTGAGTCTTCAATCTCGGTGCAACCAATTTGAACTTTTCAGTCTCACCGATTTGCTGTAACTGAACACAGTTATGCATTTCGGTGCCACCGAGTTGTTCCACTCGGTCACACCGACAGGGTCGAGCTATATATATAGCCACGAGAATTTTTTTGGAAATTTCTCTGAAACCCTTCGCCCGCGTAACAGCTCGCTCTGCCATCGTGGTCTCCGGATCGTCTCCTCGTCGCCAGCAGCCTCCTGTCGCTGGTCTCTGCTGCCGTCAACGGATTTCGTACCCGCCGTTGCCGCCGTAGCATGTTCACCGCCAAGTTAGGGTATGGACTTAATCTTTGTGCTATCCACGTCTGATTCCTGGCACATTGTTTTCATATTGATTCTTGCCACGATTGAAACTCTTCTATCCAGCCAAAGTAGTTCATAGATTAGACGTGATTCAAATTTTTAGGTTTAGGTTTCCCCCGAAACCATCTCGGACACACCGAGTTGAAAAACTCGGTCTCACCGATTTGGCTTATGCCATTGCACTAGTAACTCTCGGTCTGACCGAAAATTACTAATTGGTGCAACCGATTTGAGGATTCTGTGAAACCCTAGCAGTCTCGGTACCACCGAATTGAAACTCGGTCCAGCCGAGATCATCAGTTTAGGTTCCAAAACTGCTTCGGTATCACCGAGTTTGAAAGTCGGTGGATCCGAAATGCTTTCTGTGGAAAACTAAGACTGAACTTTTGAGTCATTCTTTTGCAAAAACCTCTGCATTTTGTGATGCTCATCTTTTCTATCTCATCTATAACTCTTCACAGGGTCAGCAGTCAGCTTTTGCAGTATGTCTGATCAAAGTGACAGCCAAAACAGGTCAGAAGAGCAGATGGACTTGAGTGAGGGCACTAGTCCCTCAACTTCAGATGAAGGGAGCAGAAGTACTCCTAGCAATTTGCCTAAGGCTGCAACTAGGCAAACGAGGAAAAGAACTTCAAATTCAGAGGATGAAGATTACAAAGCTGAGGAAGATGAGGCTACTTCCAAGAAAGTGGTGCTCAAGAAGGAATATGGCTCAGCAAAGAATACAAATCCAGGCATGAAGACCAAAATGCCTGCAGGAAGACAACCAATGTCCAAGGCCAGAGCATTAACTCAACTGCCTAAAAGGCCTGATCCCAAAGAGCCAGCTGCTGAAGGAAAGAAGAGGAAGGAAAGGGTCAAGAAGACCATGGCCAAAATTGTTGGTCAACTTTCCATGATGGAAGAGGAAGAGCTTGCTGCACCAGCTCGAAAGGCAGCTAAGCTTATGGGAGATGCAGTCAGATCAGGGGCTGCAACATCCAAGCCCAAGGAATCACCCAAAGCTACCCTCAAGGCCAAGCAAGTTCCAAAGAGGAATACTAGGAGTATTCCAGCTGCTGAGAAGAACAAGGCCCCAGTGCCCAATGTTGCTGAAGATTCAGAAGAAGAAGGACATGTTCTAAGAAAGCTCAAGCCCAAGATACCAGACCACAATGATGCCCATCCTGTGGCTGTGGACATGAGAATCAGCAAGGATTCAGGGCTGAGACTGTGGAGAATGGAAGATCCATATGCTTCAAGAAGAAGAACTGCTGTTGACTACAGGTTCCACACAAAGGAACAACATGACTTCTATGAAACAATTCTGTTGGACAAGAAGCCCATAGTCTGTGACATGAGGTGGGTTGACTGGAAATTCATCAAGGAAAATGAACAACACTATCCTGGAGTGCAAGACAGCTTTGTTGCTTGTGGAGTTGCAGATTTTGTTGGACAGAAGTTCACCAACTGGAATGATGAGCTTATCATGCAGTTCTACTCCACATCACACTTTTACCCAGATGGAAGAATAGTTTGGATGTCTGAAGGTACAAGGTACCAGTCCACTATTGAAGAATGGGAAAGTCTGATCAATGCCCCCAAGGAGAATGAGGATGACCTAGACATTTATGCAAAGAGGAAGTTGGGTCACAATTCAATGGCTCACATGTACAAGGAAATTCCAGACAAGGCATTAGAGACTCACAAGTTTGGATCAGTTCACTTTCTGCTGTCAGGGTTGCCAACCATAAATTGGATTCTGAGGCACACTTTGTTGCCCAAGTCTGGTGACCATAACATGATCAGAGGGCATGCCATCAACATGTTGCATGTGTTTGATGTGCCACAGAAGTTTAAAGTCATGAGCCTGATCATTGAAACAATCAAGATGACTGCAGTAGATCAGAAGAGGAGCTGTGGATATGCACCTCAGATTCAAGAATTGATAAACTAAAAAATGGGCACAGGAAAATATCAGTTGGATAAGGAACACTTTCCACTTTATCCAGACTTTGAGTACAATGAGGTTGTCATGAATGAAGATGATCCACAATCAGTTCAAGCTCAGGAGAAGAAGGAGAAGGCAAAGAGGGAGAAGGCTGCCAAGATGCCAAGTCAAGAGGAGGCATCTGAATATTTCTTGAAAACCAAACAGGAGCGGCTTGGTTACTTGATAGAATCATCTCTGAGGATTGAGAAGGGGTTGGCCACCCTAACTCAAAACCAGGAGAGCCTGGAAAGAATCATGGAACAAAAATTCTATGATCTAGATGTCAAGGTAACTGAGATTCAGTCAGTTGTGGAGCAGCTGCAGGATGACATGCAGGAGAGGAAGGGCAAGACTACCACCAATGTGTTTGCCAGAGTGCCCAAAGCCCAGAGGTCAGTTGCAGTGCCAGTGACAGACACTAGAGCAACAACTTCAGCACCAGCCACTGCCCCTACAGTTCCAGTGCAACCAGCTCCAGCACCAACTCCTCCAGCTCCATCCACTTCAACTGAAGCCTTCATCGAAGGAGCCATCTCTACACCACCACCAGAAGATCAAGCCCGAGAGTCGATCTAGCACTATGCATTTTCTATGAACTTTTTGGTAACTTGTTGCCAAATGGGGAGAAAAATGTATAGATCATAGGCTTCGAGAGAGAGAGTGTGTGTGTTGCTTTTGTTCTCTCTTGCTTTATTTGGTGTTTTTTTCAATCTTTGTTTGCTTTTGGTTGAGATACTATGCTTGTGAGACATTGATGATCATGTGTTTGATCATAACCTACACTTATGCATGCTTGATATTATCCTATCTATCTTATGTGATCACTCACTATGCTTGGTGATGAGTGCATGTATTCATTGTTTATTATTTTGAGCACTCCACCAAGATGTATGTGACATGGAAGAGTAACCCATGAGCCTAATTCATTGTGCATTTGCAGTCCAAAGCAAATCTAAAACTATGCACAAATTTAGGGGGAGCTCTTGCTTATCACATCTCAAAGCGACGATGTTATTTAAATTTTATTATCATTTGTCGAAGCTTTGATATATATGTTGTCATCAATTACCAAAAAGGGGGAGATTGAAAGTGCAACTATCCCTAGGTGGTTTTGGTAATTCATAACAACATATAGCTCATTGAGCTAATGCTATTCCAAGACTATTGTTTCAGGAAAGCTCAATGAATGGCATGGCATGGATGATGAAAGTGGATCCCTCAAAATACTAAGGACAAAGGATTGGCTCAAGCTCAAAAGCTCAAGACTCTTCATTTTACATTTTAGTGATCCAAGATCACATTGAGTCTATAGGAAAGGCCAATACTATCAAGAAGGGATGAGGTGTTGCTTAATGAGCCTCTTGCTTCATGTGCTTAGTGATATGCTCCAAAACCCTCAACTACTTTCCCACATCCACAAATGACCTAAACCTAAAGCCAAAATCGGTCACACCGATTCTTTCTATCCAGCGCCACCGATTCCAAAAGTCATAGCCACTGCCACAAACCCTAAGCAAATCGGTCTTACCGATAGGGATCTCGGTCTCACCGAGATGGGGTTGCAATCTCTCTGTTTCCCTTCGTAACGTTTCGGTCTAACCAAAGTGAGCGATTGGTCCCACCGAGATTGCAATGTAAACTCTCTGTTTCCTTTTTGTAACATTTCGGTCTCACTGAAAAGAGCAAATCGGTCCCATCGAGTTTACCTGACCAACTCTCTGGAAAGCTTATTACCAAATCGGTCTCACCGAGTTTGTGTAATCGGTCTCACCGAGATTACGTTATGCCCTAACCCTAATCGAATCGGCCTCACCGAGATGCATGTCAGTCCCACCGAAAATCACTAACGGTCACTAGGTTTACTAAATCGGTCCGACCGAGTTTAACGATTCGGTCCCATTGAGCTTGGTAAATTGTGTGTAACGGTTAGATTTTGTGTGGAGGCTATATATACCCCTCCACCTCCTCTTCATTCGTTGAGAGAGCCATCAGAACGAACCTACACTTCCAACTTACCATTTCTGAGAGTGAACCACCTACTCATGTGCTGAGGCCAAGATATTCCATTCCTACCATATGAATCTTGATCTCTAGCCTTCCCCAAGTTGCTTTCCACTCAAACCCTCTTTCCACCAGATCCAAATCCTATGAGAGAGAGTTGAGTGTTGGGGAGACTATCATTTGAAGCACAAGAGCAAGGAGTTCATCATCAACGCACCATTTGTTACTTCTTGGAGAGTGGTGTCTCCTAGATTGGCTAGGTGTCACTTGGGTGCCTCCGACAAGATTGTGGAGTTGAACCAAGGAGTTTGTAAGGGCAAGGAGATCGCCTACTTCGTGAAGATCTACCGCTAGTGAGGCAAGTCCTTCGTGGGCGACGACCATGGTGGGATAGACAAGGTTGCTTCTTCGTGGACCCTTCGTGGGTGGAGCCCTCCATGGACTCGCGCAGCCGTTACCCTTCGTGGGTTGAAGTCTCCATCAACGTGGATGTACGATAGCACCACCTATCGGAACCACGCCAAAAACATCTGTGTCTCCAATTGCGTTTGAATCCTCCAAACCCTTCCCTTTACTTTCTTGCAAGTTGCATGCTTTAATTTCCGCTGCCTATACAGTCTTTGCATGCTTGCTTGAATTGTGTGATGATTGCTTGACTTGTCCTAAAATAGCTAAAATCTACCAAACTCTAAAATTGGGAAAAGGTTAAGTTTTTATTGGTCAAGTAGTCTAATCACCCCCCCTCTAGACATACTTCAAGGTCCTACAGAGATAGTGTGTGGTTGTTTGGAACCGAGAGAGAAAGACCCCTAGCACGTGGCCAAGAGGGGTCTGACAAACAAGGGAGAGAGGTCGAGAGAGACGTATGGAGAAAATGCAGACATGGGGAGGAGAGAGTGTATGTTTATCATAGAGAGATCCCTTGGAGATTGTGATGGGACTACATGGGTGGGAGATCGAGTGACAAGGTGTGTGCGCGATAGAAGATGCCCTGAGAGATATCGAGATAGACGTATGGATGGAAGGAGACAATACATGTGTTCCTGATGGCTAATAAGAGATAATCATACTTAGGAGGGGGGGGGAGTGCTTGCGCCTATGATGGAGTGAGGGATTATGGTACTTAGGGGGGTGCGTGTCACATGGAGAGAGAACAAGGGCAGAGAGTGTTGGATGGGTCTATATGTATAGCGCGAGCGGGACATGTGTATGTGTGAACCAGGGAGATATAAGGTCAGTTTGGCTTGCGTCATGAGCATCTTTTTCCTGGCCTGGGGTTGTGGCTGGATTTCATGCATGCTTGTTTGGTTGCTACCCTGTGAAAAAGAAAGCCCGCCTGGCCTGGGTTCCCTTGCACTTTAATTAGCCTGGCTGGACTCCAGACACTGCAAGTAGCCTGGCCCAGGCGACCGATTTCGAACGCCTGGCCGTGCCTAGTCGTGCGGCCACGAGGTGTCACGCCCAATATACGATACTATCCTAAAGAGTCTCGAAGGTCCCACCAAGTATAGAACCGCATATTGAAACGCTTTTGCAAGGTGGATATCATTACATCAACATTACATAATAGATGGGGATACATACAAAAGGCATACAATGCCACACGAATACAACATCACAATACATAAGAGCAACATCCGACTACGGATGAATCACAAACAGAAACTCAAATGACATCCACCCTGCTAGCCTAGGCCGCCAACCTGGAACCTATCCCCTGATCGAAGAAGAAGCAGAAGAAGAACTCCAAAACAAACAAACATCGCTCTCGCGTCATGATCATCGCAAAACCTGTACCTACAACTATTGTTGAAGTAATCTGTGAGCCACGAGGACTCAGCAATCCCATTACCATGGGTATCAATACTAGCAAAGCTTAATGGGTATGGAAAGGGGTAAAGTGGTGAGGTTGCAACAACGACTAATCATGATATGGTGGCTAACATACGCAAATAAGAGCGAGAAGAGTAACAACGGAATGGCCGTGAAGCTAGCAATGATCAAGAAGTGATCCTAGACTCCTACTTACATCAAACATAACCCAAAAACCATGTTCACTTCCCGGATTCCGCCGAAAAGAGACCATCACGGCTACACACGCGGTTGATGCGTTTTAATTTGGATCTGGTGTCAAGTTATCTACAAACGGACATTAACAAATTCCCATCTGCCACATAACCACGGGCATGACTCTCGAAAGTTTATACCCTGCAGGGGTGTCCCAACTTATCCCATCACAAGCTCTCACGGTCAAAGAAGGATATACCTTCTCCCAGGAAGACCCGATCAGTCTTGGAATCCCGGTTTACAAGACATTTTGACAATGGTAAAACAAGACCAGCAAGACCGCCCGATGCACCGACATCCTGATAGGAGCTGCACATATCTCGTTCTCAGGGCAACACCGGATGAGCAATCCGTACAACTAAAACCAGACCTCAAGTTTCCCTGAGGGGGCGCTGCAAAGGGCTCTGGTTCGGACCAACACTTAGAGAAGCACTAGCCCAGGGGGGCTAAATAAAGATGACCCTTGAGAGCGCGACTCCCAAGGGAAAAGTAGGTGGTGGTGAGGCAAATGGTAAAGCCAAGGTTGGGCCTTGCTGGAGGAGTTTTATTCAAAGCGAACTGTCAAGAGGGTCCCATAAATCACCCAACCGCGTAAGGAATGCAAAATCAAGGAACATAACACCGGTATGACAGAAACTAGGGCGGCAAGAGTGCAACAAAACACCAGGCATAAGGCCGAGCCTTCCACCCTTTACGAAGTATATAGATGCATTAATTAAATAATAGATATTGTGATATCCCAACATAATCCTGTCCGCCATGGAGCAATCTTCAACTTCACCTGCAACTATATAAGAGGGGCTGAGCAAAAGCGGAAACATAGCCAAGCAAGGGTTTGCTAGGAAGGGTGAAAAGGTTAGAGGCTGACATGGCAATTTAGGGAGGCTTGAAGAACAAGTGATAGGAAGCACATCATAGCGATAGAACGAAGCAACTAGCATAGCAATGATAGTAATGAGATCCAAGGTGATGGTCATCTTGCCTGAAATCCCCCAAGGAAGAAGAACGAGTCCCTGAAGAAGATGAATGGATGAAGCCGAACCAAGCGTAGACGAACGAATCCTCACAATCGCAACGAAACATGAACTATCAAAAAGAAGCACACAACATGGTAAACACACCACACATATACATGACATGATGCTCAACCAAGTATGATGCAATAGAAGACTAGATGAGGCTACTCATGGCAAGAGATGATGCATACAAGAACAACACATCAAAGCAAGGTTAAATGAGGCCGGAAACAACATAAAACAATTCCGGTAAGTCTTCATATGCAAATCTAGAAATTGGTCCAGAACTGAATAAACCTTATGTTCAAGTTGTTAAACAGCAAGTTAGATGCACTAAGAGGATCTACACGAAATTCTAGTCAAGTTACATATAAAGTTCATTTAGTTCGGAGCTACGACCTAGAAGATATGAGCAAATCAAGATAAACATGGCATTGATGCAAAATGCATCGAAACATCAAGCAAACACCTCAAACAAGGATGCAACATGATAATATGAAGCTGCATGCAATTCTAAGCAAGTTTCATATAGAGCACACTCAAAACGGAGCAATGGTGCAACATACACATGAAACAAGATATAACAACAATCTGCCCAAAACAGCAACTAGGCATCTAGCGAGCATCAAAACAACATGCTACAGCACCTCAACATAAGAACAAAAGGCATGGGCATGAAGTACAGGTAAAGCATGACAAAACATGAACACTGACTATCTCCATAAATCACTAGAACATGCTCAAAAGGACATGGCAAGATTGCAAATAATAACAGTTTACAGACTTAGCAGAAATAACATCAGGTTGCAATGTTTAGAGCTATCAAACAACATGTTACAGGAACTTAACATGGCAAACAAAGGCATGGCATGCTAATACTAAAGAAAAAGAACAAAACTCCCTTACTGAACTAATTCCAAAGATCAACAGAAAAGATGGTAGCATCCACGCAAACATGGCAAATGATATGATAGATTCAAACATGGCAGGAACAATGATAAGTAGGCATGTTGGTGAGCTTGTACAACTCACCACAAAGCAACACATGGTATGGCAAGGTAACCAACAGTAATAAGACATAATTATGAAGCTAAACATGGCAATAGCATGGTCATAGGGTGCATGGATAACTAACAAAACACATGGCAAAACTGAACTTAATGTTAATAGGCTGACAGCAACATTATTTAGCAATTTGAGAGTAAGATTACAACAAGATACAACAGGCTATAAATGCAACCAGGGGCATGGACGGATAGAGCATCTCATGATGAACATTTTGATATATCATGCGCACGAAACGGAGCAGTATGCAACAAGTTATGGCATGATGAACAGAGGCATAAAATTTCACAGATCTGGGACTTAGTGGAATTTTCACCTCGTGAAAAAAAACCAACGCAGATCGGGTCGGAGACGAAGCGGGTCGCGGATCGGTGACCCGGCAGCGGAGAGCTCTGGCGAGGTCGGCGGAATCCGGCGAGCTTCGGGGCGGCGGAGGCCAGATCCGGCGGCAGGGGTGGCGGATCCGGCCGTCGGGGTCCTTCCCCGGTCGGGATCTCGCCGGCGACAAGCGAGGCGAAGGGCGACGGGGCTGGAGGAGCATGGAGCGGCTCGGTGGCGCGGGCCGGTCGCTGACGGGGCGGCGGTGGCGGAGCATGGCGGCGAGGAGGCCGGGGCCTTCGGGCACGGGCGCGCGCCATCTCCGGCAAGCGGCTGTGCTGGTCGACGAGGCGCGGTGGCGGGAGGTGCCGGAGGCGGGGCGGAGCAAGCCGCCGGCGGCGGCGCAGGGCAGCGGGGTCGGGCGCAGAGGCGCGGGCGATGGGGCGCGATGGGCTCAAGCTGGCCCGATGGGCTCCACGGGCTCACCCCGGCCCTGGGCGGGCCACGGCGGCGCGGGAGGCAGGGGGACGCGTGGCGCCCTGTGATTGGTGGAGGGAGGCGGCTGCGCTGACTTGGCGGTGGCGCTGGGTAGCGTTAGGCAGCGGGGACAGTGCCAAGTGGCGGAGGAGGAGAGGACCGGCACGGAAAACAATGAGGGCGGTGGCGGCTGATGATTGGGGGCGCGAGAAACAAGGTGGGAGGTTGGAGGAGGCCAAAAATGGCAAAGGGAGGTGTTTATATAAGGAAGGGGCTAGGGTTAGGGGTTTTGGGAGGTTTTCAAGCCGTACGATCTCGATCATGCGGCTCCGGACAGAGGGGGAACTAGGTGGGCTATGGAGAGAGGCTTCAGACTGGGAGGAGAGAAGAGAAATGAGGCCGGGCGACTGTTCCGGAGACCGAAACGTTCGATGAAAATACAGGCAACGATGCCGCTATATATTTAACGGTTGGGCTATCAAACAAGCTCCGAATGCGACGAAACTTGACAGGCGCTCTGTCTACACTATAATAAGACCGCATGCCAAGTTTCAACCCATTCCGAGAACATTTTTCTCCCGCTCATGAAACAAGGTCTGAGAGGTGCGACAGGCGCGTGCGAGTGTGGTTGGGCTCAGAACGGACAACGGAGAGAACCTGGGGAACCCAAACGGATGCAAGTTTTGAAAAACATGCAGATGAAATGCAGATGATGACATGGCAAATGCAGCACGCAAGCAAATGACATGGCAACAACAACGAATAACTGGAAGACACCTGGCGCATCGAATCCGGGGCGTTACACGAGGCTAACAACAACATGGATGGATATTAGAATTAAATAATTGCTGCATGGATGAATTGATGGGACATTGATGCTTTGCCTGGCCCAGGCATGAACCAAACGCTTCAGCACCACACAAGCCTGGCCAGGCAGAAATATTTTACATCTCACGTCCACACCAGGCAGTACTGGCCATCAAGGCATGAGGATCAGGTCATGAACCAAACTGACCAATAAAGTTTGAGAGAGATTGAGGAGCCCCGATAAGGCTAAGTGGTGCGTCAGATAGCTGAGAGGGGGAAAGAGATATTCCATCCGCTCGATAATGCAGTGGATGTAAATTTTTTAGAAGTCAAACTTTGGAAACTGTGATCAGGTTTACGCAAATGTTATTTATATCTACAATACCAAAGATATATCATACAAAACTACATCTCATGGTGAATCTAATGGTATATGTTTGCCGTACTAGATGTAATTGTTTTTCTCCACGTACATGGTCAAACTTTGTGATGTTTGACTTTTCAATAAATCTATATGCTATGGACCGAGGAGAGTGCCTAAGTCGAGACAGATCAAGTGCGTGTGAAGGAGAATGAGTAAGTGTGCAAAAGGAGTATGTGTGTGAAAGAGAAAGTGACAACACACGATAAATTAGAGAGAGTGTGTGTTTTTTCATTTCTTATGAGAACATATCACGCATGCATCTCCGAGATGGAAAAGCGAGGCGAGGAGATACACGAAGATAGCTAGTGTGTGATTGTTTGCAACAGAGAGAGACACCCCTGTAGCACATGTTCAATAGAGGTCTGGCCAACAAGGAACAAAGGTCGAGAGGGACACATGGATGGCATGGACGCATGGGAAGGGAGAGAGGGTGTGTTTGTGATAGAGAGATCCCCTCGAGATCGTGAGGGGACTATATGGGTGGGAAATCGAGGGAGTGCGTGCGCGATAGAAAGATGCCCCGAGAGAAATCGAGATAGACCATGCACATGTTTGTGATGGAAACTAAGATTAGCTAGTCATATACATATAGGGGGGACTGCGTGTGCCTACAATTGAGTGAGAGACCATCGTACTTGGCTAGCTAGGCATGAGATTGTGTGTGCGTGTGCGTGTGAGATGGAGAGAGAACGAGGGAGAGAGATAGAGTTTTAGATGGGCCTATTGTAGGACCTTGAGAAGAGGTGTCTAGAGGGGGGGTGATTAGACACTAAGTACCAAAGTTGCAGTTTTTAACTTATTTAAATTTAAGTGGAGTTTAAGCACAAACTTAACATTCACAACATATAGCAAGCAAGCATGCAAAGAGTATATGAGCAGCGGAAAGTAAAGCATGCAACTTGCAAGAATGTAAAGGGAAGGGTTTTGTAGGATTCAAACGCAATTGGAGACGCGGATGTTTTTGGCGTGGTTCCGATAGGTGGTGCTATCGTACATCCACATTGATGGAGACTTCAACCCACGAAGGGTAACGGTTGCACGAGTCCACGGAGGGCTCCACCCAAGAAGGGTCCACGAAGAAGCAACCTTGTCTATCCCACCATGGCCGTCGCCCACGAAGGACTTGCCTCACTAGCGGTAGATCTTCACGAAGTAGGTGATTTCCTTGCCCTTACAAACTCCTTGGTTCAACTCCACAATTTTGATAATGGACATACACAGAGAGATTACAATCCCATCTCGGTGAAACCGAGATCCCTATCGGTGAGACCGAATTGCCTAGGGTTTGTGGCAGTGGCTATGACATCTGAACTCGATGGTGCCGGATAGAAAGAATCGGTGTGACCGATTTTGGCTTTAGGTTTAGGTCATATGTGGATGTGAGAAAGTAGTTGAGGGTTTTGGAGCATATCACTAAGCACATGAAGCAAGAGGCTCATTAAGCAACACCTCATCCCTCCTTGATAGTATTGGCTTTTCCTATAGACTCAATGTGATCTTGGATCACTGAAATATAAAATGAAGAGTCTTGAGCTTGAAGCTTTAGCCAATCCCTTGTCCTTAGCATATTGAAGGAGTTCCACATCCTTTAGTCCATGCAACTTCATTGTTGAACTTGTCTGAAATAGACTAGATAAAAGAGTTAGTCCAACAAGAGATATGTTGACATTAATTACAAAACCACCTAGGGAGCACTTGTGCTTTCAATCTCCCCCTTTTTGGTAATTGATGACAACATACATCAAAGCTTTTGGATAAGGATATAAAGAATAGCAAGTAAAGCTTTGTAAAGACATGTAACAAGCATAGGCTCCCCCTACATGTATGCAATCATGTGAAATATAGAATATAAAAGCATGTGAGAGCATAACCATGGTAGAGTAAGTAATGTGTTACATGTATCTTGGCCATATGCATCAGAGCAAAGAATATTAAAGAAAATACCTTCATGCTCATGAGTCCTTCTTGCAAACAATATGTACATCGGCAGGAATTCCTCATACACATGATTATGATGCATATACTTACCTTGTAGTCTTGAGTTGGCTTAGGATGGAATGAACCTGCACAAACAAGGTTAGATAACACAGGTACATCCACTAACCAGGGCAAACAGAAGAAACCACAAGAATACCAAGACTGGGATGACATGTAGAGAGTGAGTACTAAGTACCACATTGGATTAGACATGTCCCCAAGAGTAAAGATATGCAATGAATTTAAATGATTTCTTTCCCTTAGATGTCTTGCTCCCCCTGAATCTAGCATGGGATACTGGGAGAAGATAGGGAACAGAAAATCAGAGTTGAAAGATATAAATGAACAGAGCTAATGCAAACTAATGCAAATAAGCACATATGAACATGTCTTTCCCCTCAGTAAGACATGTGGCATCTCTCCTCTTGAACACGAAGCATCTGGGATCCTTGAGAAATACTTTCTACTTTAGTATTTTCTCCCCCTGGAGATCTCTCTCTCCCCCTGTGGAAGTGATATTCTCTGACGTGATCTCTCTCTAAATGATAAGCTTTGATGTGATCTCTCTCTCCCCCTTTGACATCAATTTCCAAGAAGGGCTTCTGGAATTTGTCGTGAATGGGTTTGATCCTTGAGTCACAGCACAAAGCATTTATGAAAATGTGATGCTTGCAGAGGAAAAGATTCATTGAGTGGAGCTGGAACAGATGAAACACAAAATAAGTGGCAAACTGTTTTTCCTGTGGTGAAGTCGGCGGCACCGAGTTGTATGCTTTGGTTGTACCGAAAGATTTCGGTTGGACCGAGAATAACTAATCGGTGGATCCGAGTTCATCATAGAGAAAACACTTGTCACCCCAGCTCACTAGACTAATAGGATCTCACAAAGATTTGCAAGGAATTAACTAAATGATATGCAATGAATTGGATGCATAAAATGCAGAACAAACAGAAAAGAAAGAAAGAAATCTAGATGCAGTTTTTTTTGAAGAAGGAAACAAATATGCATGAGACAAATGCAAAAACACAGAAAAGAACACAAGAGAACTTCATCTAGAGATGGTTGGCGACAAAGTTACCTATGTTAGAGTATATTGACTTAGGAGTCAAGTGAGGTCACTTGATCATAGGTCATACTCATCATTTAAGCTCAAAATGGGGTTACCATTTTTTGTTTAAGCATCTTGATGTATTCACATCTTGTCGAGTTGCTTTAGCTCATGACTTGGAGTAAAGCTTCTCTAAGATGGAATAACATGCCTTGGTTGGTGGTGTTGATCATGTAGTTGAACTTGTGTGGGTTGCTCAAGGTTGATGTAGCTCATCAAGAGTTGTGAGCACCACTTGGAATTTGAGTCCATCTACCTACATGGGTTAGTTCTTGCAAGGAAAAGCACTTGTGTATCCAAAAATGACAATCATGAAGCTCAACATAGAATTTGTCAAAGGATATGTTTGAATGGTTTTGTGCTTCCTTGTCTTCAACCACCTTTGTATAGAGACTTGGTGATGTAGAGACTGCTCAAGATGTGAGTAGGTTACAATCTCATTGAATTTGACTCAACCAAGTACCTACTTGGGTTAGATAACATGCAAGAAGCAAATATGTCCAAGATATAAGATTTTCATCATAAGATAAATATCAAGGATTAGTCATAAGCTCATGTCTTGCATATATCCAATGGAGTTTCTACTCCAAGTTTGAAGCATCAATGATGTTCAATTCTCCTCTCAACCTGCAAAACACTTTCTCATCAAGAGGTTTAGTGAATATATCTGCTAATTGCTTTTCGGTGCGAACATGCTTAAGATCAATGTCACCATTAGCAACATGATCTCGAATGAAATGATGACGAACTTCAATATGCTTAGTTCGAGATTGTTGCACAGGATTATGACCAATTTTGATAGAACTTTCATTGTCACAAAGCAATGGAACATGTTTCACATATATCCCATAATCTTTAAGAGTTTCGGTCATCCAAAGTAATTGAGCACAACATGAACCAGCGGCAATGTATTCTGCTTCGGCGGTAGATAAGGATACCGAGTTTTGTTTCTTAGAGGACCAAGACACAAGAGATCTACCAAGAAATTGACAAGTACCCGAAGTGGACTTTCTATCAACCTTGTCTCCGGCATAGTCTGAGTCAGAGTAGCCAACAAGATCGAAAGAGGCCCTCTTAGGATACCAAATGCCAAAATTTGGTGTATGTATTAAATATCTCACTATCTTTTTCACAGCCTTAAGATGACATTCTTTAGGAGCAGCTTGATATCTTGCACACATGCACACACTTAGCATAATATCGGGACGTGAAGCACATAGGTATAACAATGAACCAATCATAGAGCGATAAACCTTTTGATCAACTGGTTCACCATCTTTGGTCAAATCAAGATGTCCACTAGTAGGCATGGGTGTAGACATACCTTTGCACTCTTGCATATTGAACTTCTTGAATAAGTCCTTACTGTACTTTGTTTGAGAGACAAAAGTACCTTCCTTAGTTTGCTTGATTTGCAATCCAAGAAAGAATTTGAGTTCACTCATCATTGACATCTCAAACTTCTCCGACATTAGCTTTCCAAACTTCTCACTAAAATGAGGGTTAGTTGAACCAAATATAATATCATCAACATAGATTTGGCATACAAATAATTCTCCATTAACCCTTTTAGTAAAAAGAGTAGAATCAATTTTCCCAATTTCAAATCCCTTTTCAAGAAGAAACTTCGTTAAGCATTTGTACCAAGATCTAGGAGCTTGTTTAAGACCATAAAGAGCTTTGTGAAGTTTGTAAACATGATTTGGTTTCTTAGGATTGACAAAGCTGGGAGGTTGTTTAACATAAACTTCCTCCTCTGTTTCACCATTTAGAAAAGCACTTTTAATGTCCATTTGGTACAATGTGATATCATGGTGATTAGCATAGGCAAGTAAGATGCGAATAGACTCAAGTCTAGCAACGGGAGCATAAGTCTCACCATAGTCCATACCTTCGACTTGTGTGTAGCCTTGGGCGACGAGACGTGCTTTGTTGAGAACTACTTGTCCATCTTCATCTTGCTTGTTGTGAAACACCCATTTGGTACCGATGATGTTGTGGTTGTTGTCGGGCTTCTCAACCAATGTCCAAACTTGGTTTCTCTCAAAGTTGTGTAGCTCTTTATGCATATCATTTATCCAATCCGGATCTTCCAATGCTTCTTCGACCTTCATAGGTTCAATGCTAGAGATGAAAGAATAGTTTTCACAAAAGTTAGCTAAACGAGTTTTAGAGCGAGTGATTCTCCCGGTTTGAATATCATTGTAGATTTGCTCGACGGGATGGTCTTTAGCAATTCTTGCTCGAACTCGTGAAAGCTTTTGCTTGGTTCTTGGTTGAACATCTTCTTCATCTTCTTCTTCTTCTTGATCTTCATTGTTGGCGTTGTCGTTCTCTTGTCGTGGTGGGGAAGGAGGTTGTTGACGTTCTTGATGCACTTCCTCATTTTCTTCATCTTGGTGTGTCCCACTTGTAGATGCTTCCGTATCAACTCTTGGTTCACCTTGTCGTGAAGTAGAAGCTTCCACTTGGACGGACGAGGTACTCTCCTTCACCTCCGTTGGACGAACCTTGCCAATAGACAAGTCTTGGATTGCTTCTGAAGGATCTTTGTCTCCTACATGAATTGGCAATTGCTCTACTTGCGAGCCGTTAGATTCATCAAACTTCACATCTACCGTCTCTTCAACCTTTCGGGTGAAATTGTTGTAGACACGGTATGTGTGAGAGTTTGAGCCATAACCTAGTAGGAAACCTTCATGAGACTTAGGAGCAAATTTAGAATGACAATGCTTATCAAGAATGTAGCACTTTGAGCCGAATACTCGAAAGTATCCAACTTGGGGTTTGTTACCGGTGAGGAGCTCGTATGCCGTCTTGCTGAGTAGCTTTGGAAGATACAAGCGATTTGTTGCATGACAAGCTGTCTCAACCACTTCTGCCCAAAAGTGCTTCGGTGTCTTGTACTCATCAAGCATCGTTCTCGCCATTTCGATGAGCGTCCGGTTCTTCCTCTCAACAATTCCATTTTGTTGAGGTGTGTACGTAGCTGAGAACTCCTGTGAAATCCCTTCTTCGTCAAGAAAGGTGTCCACATTTGCGTTATTGAACTCCGTTCCGTTGTCGCTGCGAACCTTCTTGATCTTCACTTCAGATTGATTTTGGGCCTTCCTAACGAAGTTTTTGAAGATCTTTTGGACCTGCGATTTATCATCGAGAAAGAACACCCACGTAAATCTTGAAAAATCATCAACTATAACTAGACCAAAAGAATTTCCACCGAGACTCTTGTAAGAGTTGGGACCAAAAAGATCCATGTGAAGTAGCTCAAGTGGCCTCCTTGTGGTCATGATGTTCTTCACGGGATGCCTTCCTCCAACCCGTTTACCTGCTTGAAAAGCACTGCAAAGTATATCCTTATCAAAAATGACATCGTTAACACCAAGGATATGATTCCCTTTAATAAGCTTGTCAAGGTTTCTCATGCCAACGTGACCTAGTCATCTATGCCATAACCAACCTTTTGAGGATTTAGCAATGAAGCAAGTTTTAGGTTGAGCCTTTTTAGTGAAATCAACAATGTATAGATCACCTCTACGTATGCCGGTAAAGACCATTTTATGATTGTCTCGACGAAATACTTGGCAATCTACTTCAGTAAATAGGACATTGAAACTGAAATGAGCAAGTCTAGATACTGAAAGTAAGTTGTAGCCAAGAGATTCAACGAGCATAACATTCTGAATGGAGCTATCATGTGAGATGGCCACCTTACCGAGGCCAACCACCTTACCCTTTGAGTTGTCACCGAAAGTGACATACTTTCGAGGACTATCATTTTCAGCAAGCTCACGAAACATGTCTTTATCTCCAGTCATGTGATTGGTACATCCACTGTCAAGGACCCATTCCTTTCCTCCTGCCATATATCCCCGAAGATTTGCCATAAACCAAAATGTCTCATTGCATCATCAAGATCAAAGTCATCATCATCATCCTCATCATAGTATCCATGTTCAACATCATCATGTGGTGGATCAATTCCTAGTGAGAGTGATTCATTAGTATGAGTTTGACAATAATCTTGCTTATGAATTCTAGTAGCTTCGGAAATAATATCGCTAATAATTCCAACATTTCCTTTGGCACGCATAAGATTAGTAAGTTCAAATAGACGATCACCAAACATATGATCATTGGAATTCATCTTAGTCAAGGCAATAGACTTATGAAGAATTTCATCAATATTTTTCAAAGAATAATCAGGAAATCGTTCCTCAAGAAATTTCCATATAGTGTAGGCACACTCAAGAATTGGCAGTTTTATAATCAAGTTTCTAGGCAAGCCTTTAGTGATAAGATTAACAGTTCTAACATTTCTAATCATGTCAATTGACTCATCAAGGGTAGGATGCATAGGATCAACATAAGGTGCACAAGGACTAGCAATGTACTTTTTCAAATGATATTGATTGAAAATTACAAGCATCTCATTTTTCCACTCATGAAAGTACTCTCTATCAAGAATAGGCACTCTATGTCTAAGACTCCCCAAAGTAGACTCATCCATCTTCCTCCAATGGTGATTAAACCAAGGCAATGGATACCAATGCTCTGATACCACTTGTAGGACCTTGAGAAGAGGTGTCTAGAGGGGGGTGATTAGACACGAAGTACCAAAGTTGCAGTTTTTAACTTATTTAAGTTTAAGTGGAGTTTAAGCACAAACTTAACATTCACAACATATAGCAAGCAAGCATGCAAAGAGTATATGACCAAGGGAAAGTAAAGCATGCAACTTGCAAGAATGTAAAGGGAAGGGTTTTGTAGGATTCAAACACAATTGGAGACGCGAATGTTTTTGGCGTGGTTCCGATAGGTGGTGCTATCGTACATCCACGTTGATGGAGACTTCAACCCACGAAGGGTAACGGTTGCGCGAGTCCACAGAGGGCTCCACCCAAGAAGGGTCCACGAAGAAGCAACCTTGTCTATCCCACCATGGCGGTCGCCCACGAAGGACTTGCCTCACTAGCGGTAGATCTTCACGAAGTAGGCGATCTCCTTGCCCTTACAAACTCATTGGTTCAACTCCACAATCTTTGTCGGAGGCTCCCAAGTAACACCTAGCCAATCTAGGAGACAACACTCTCCAAGAAGTAACAAATGGTGTGTTGATGATGAACTCCTTGCTCTTGTGCTTCGAATGATAGTCTCCCCAACACTCAACTCTCTATCATATGATTTGGATCTGGTGGAAAGAAGATTTGAGTGGAAAGCAACTTGGGGAAGGCTAGAGATCAAGATTCATATGGTAGGAATGGAATATCTTGGCCTCAACACATGAGTAGGTAATTCTCTCTCAGAACTGGTAAGTTGGAAGTGTAGGTTTGTTCAGATGGCTCTCTCCACGAATGAAGAGGAGGTGGAGGGGTATATATAGCCTCCATACAAAATCTAACCGTTACACACAATTTACCAATCTCGATGGGACCGAATCAACAAACTCGGTCAGACCAATTTAGTAAACCTAGTGACCGTTAGGATTTTCGGTGGGACCGAAATGCAACTCGGTAGGACCGATATGGTTAGGGTTGGGGCATAACGTAATCTTGGTGAGACCGATTACACAAACTCGGTGAGACCGATTTTGGTAATTAGCTAACCAGAGAGTTGGTCAGGCAAACTTGGTGGGACCGATTACTCAAGCTCGGTGGGACCGAATTTGGTAATAAGTTAACCAGAGAGTTTGCATTGTTATCTCGGTAGTACCGATTGCTCAAACTCGGTAAGACTGATTTTGATAATGGACATACACAAAGAGATTACAATCCCATCTTGGTGAAACCGAGATCCCTATCGGTGAGACCGAATTGCCTAGGGTTTGTGGCAGTGGCTATGACATCTGAACTCGGTGGCGCCGAATAGAAAGAATCGGTGCGACCGATTTTGGCGTTAGGTTTAGGTCATATGTGGATGTGAGAAAGTAGTTGAGGGTTTTGGAGCATATCACTAAGCACATGAAGCAAGAGGCTCATTAAGCAACACCTCATCCCTCCTTGATAGTATTGGCTTTTCCTATAGACTCAATGTGATCTTGGATCACTGAAATATAAAATGAAGAGTCTTGAGCTTGAAGCTTTAGCCAATCCCTTGTCCTTAGCATCTTGAAGGAGTTCCACATCCTTTAGTCCATGCCACTTCATTGTTGAACTTGTCTGAAATAGACTAGATAAAAGAGTTAGTCTAACAACAGATATGTTGACATTAATTACCAAAACCACCTAGGGAGCACTTGTGCTTTCAATCTCCCCCTTTTTGGTAATTGATGACAACATACATCAAAGCTTTTGGATAAGGATATAAAGAATAGCAAGTAAAGCTTTGGAAAGACATGTAACAAGCATAGGCTCCCCCTACATGTATGAAATCATGTGAAATATAGAATATAAAAGCATGTGAGAGCCTAACCATGGCAGAGTAAGCAATGTGTTACATGTATCTTGGCCATATGCATCAGAGCAAAGAATATTAAAGAAAATACCTTCATGCCCATGAGTCCTTCTTGCAAACAGTATGTACATCAGCAGGAATTCCTCATACACATGATTATGATGCATATACTTACCTTGTAGTCTTGAGTTGGCTTAGGATGGAATGAACCTGCACAAACAAGGTTCGATAACACAGGTACATCCAGTAACCAGGGCAAACAGAAGAAACCACAAGAATACCAAGACTGGGATGACATGTAGAGAGTGAGTACTAAGTACCACATTGGATTAGACATGTCCCCAAGAGTAAAGATATGTAATGAATTTAAATGATTTCTTTCCCTTAGATGTCTTGCTCCCCCTGAATCAAGCATGAGATACTGGGAGAAGATAGGGAACAGAAAATCAGAGCTGAAAGATATAAATGAACAGAGCTAATGCAAACTAATGCAAATAAGCACATATGAACATGTCTTTCCCCTCAGTAAGACATGTGGCATCTCTCCTCTTGAACACCAAGCATTTGGGATCCTTGAGAAATACTTTCTACTTGAGTATTTTCTCCCCTTGGAGATCTCTCTCTCCCCCCTATGGAAGTGATTTTCTCTGATGTGATCTCTCTCTAAATGATAAGCTTTGATGTGATCTCTCTCTCCCCCTTTGACATCAATTTCCAAGAAGGGCTTCTGGAATTTGTCGTGAACGGGTTTGATCCTTGAGTCACAGCACAAAGCATTTATAAAAATGTGATGCTTGCAGAGGACAAGATTCATTGAGTGGAGCTGGAACAGACAAAACACAGAATAAGTGGCAAACTGTTTTTCCTGTGGTGAAGTCGGTGGCACCGAGTTGTATGCTTCGGTTGTACCGAAAGATTTTGGTTGGACCGAGAATAACTAATCGGTGGATCCGAGTTCATCATAGAGAAAACACTTGTCACCTCAGCTCACTAGACTAATGGGATCTCACAAAGATTTGCAAGGAATTAACTAAATGATATGCAATGAATTGGATGCATAAAATGCAGAACAAACAGAAAAGAAAGAAAGAAATCTAGATGCAGTTTTTTTTGAAGAAGGAAACAAATATGCATGAGACAAATGCAAAAACACAGAAAAGAACACAAATGAACTTCATCTAGAGATGGTCGGCGACAAAGTTACCTATGTTAGAGTATATTGACTTAGGAGTCAAGTGAGGTCACTTGATCATAGGTCATACTCATCATTTAAGCTCAAAATGGGGTTACCATTTTTTGTTTAAGCATCTTGATGTATTCACATCTTGTCGAGTTGCTTTAGCTCATGACTTGGAGTAAAGCTTCTCTAAGATGGAATAACATACCTTGGTTGGTGGTGTTGATCATGTAGTTGAACTTGTGTGGGTTACTCAAGGTTGATGTAGCTCATCAAGAGTTGGGAGGACCACTTGGAATTTGAGTCCATCTACCTACATGGGTTAGTTCTTGCAAGGAAAAGCACTTGTGTATCCAAAAATGACAATCATGAAGCTCAACATAGAATTTGTCAAAGGATATGTTTGAATGGTTTTGTGCTTCCTTGTCTTCAACCACGTTTGTATAGAGACTTGGTGATGTAGAGATTGCTCAAGATGTGAGTAGGTTACAATCTCATTGAATTTGACTCAACCAAGTACCTACGTGGGTTAGATAACATGCAAGAAGCAAATATGTCCAAGATATAAGATTTTCATCATAAGAGAAATATCAAGGATTAGTCATAAGCTCATGTCTTGCATATATCCAATGGAGTTTCTACTCCAAGTTTGAAGCATCAATGATGTTCAATTCTCCTCTCAACCTGCAAAACACTTTCTCATCAAGAGGTTTAGTGAATATATCCGCTAATTGCTTTTCGGTGCGAACATGCTTAAGATCAATGTCACCCTTAGCAACATGATCTCGAATGAAATGATGACGAACTTCAATATGCTTAGTTCGAGAATGTTGCACAGGATTATGACCAATTTTGATAGAACTTTCATTGTCACAAAGCAATGGAACATGTTTCACATATATCCCATAATCTTTAAGAGTTTGGGTCATCCAAAGTAATTGAGCACAACATGAACTAGCGGCAATGTATTCTGCTTCGGCGGTAGATAAGGATGCCGAGTTTTGTTTCTTGGAGGACCAAGACACAAGAGATCTACCAAGAAATTGACAAGTACCCGAAGTGGACTTTCTATCAACCTTGTCTCCGGCATAGTCTGAGTCAGAGTAGCCAACAAGATCGAAAGAGGCCCTCTTAGGATACCAAATGCCAAAATTTGGTGTATGTATTAAATATCTCACTATCCTTTTCACAGCCTTAAGATGACATTCTTTAGGAGCAGCTTGATATCTTGCACACATGAACACACTTAGCATAATATCGGGACGTGAAGCACATAGGTATAACAACGAACCAATCATAGAGCGATAAACCTTTTGATCAACTGGTTCACCATCTTTGGTCAAATCAAGATGTCCACTAGTAGGCATGGGTGTAGACATACCTTTGCACTCTTGCATATTGAACTTCTTGAATAAGTCCTTAGTGTACTTCGTTTGAGAGACAAAAGTACCTTCCTTAGTTTGCTTGATTTGCAATCCAAGAAAGAATTTGAGTTCACTCATCATTGACATCTCAAACTTCTCCGACATTAGCTTTCCAAACTTCTCACTAAAATGAGGGTTAGTTGAACCAAATATAATATCATCAACATAGATTTGGCATACAAATAATTCTCCATTAACCCTTTTAGTAAAAAGAGTAGAATCAATTTTCCCTATTTCAAATCCCTTTTCAAGAAGAAACTTCGTTAAGCATTTGTACCAAGCTGTAGGAGCTTGTTGAAGACCATAAAGAGCTTTGTGAAGTTTGTAAACAAGATTTGGTTTCTTAGGATTGACAAAGCCGGGAGGTTGTTTAACATAAACTTCCTCCTCTATTTCACCATTTAGAAAAGCACTTTTAATGTCCATTTGGTACAATGTGATATCATGGTGATTAGCATAGGCAAGTAAGATGCGAATAGACTCAAGTGTAGCAACAGGAGCATAAGTCTCACCATAGTCCATACCTTCGACTTGTGTGTAGCCTTGGGCGACGAGACGTGCTTTGTTGAGAACTACTTGTCCATCTTCATCTTGCTTGTTGTGAAACACCCATTTGGTACCGATGATGTTGTGGTTGTTGTCGGGCTTCTCAACCAATGTCCAAACTTGGTTTCTCTCAAAGTTGTGTAGCTCTTTATGCATATCATTTATCCAATCCGGATCTTCCAATGCTTCTTCGACCTTCATAGGTTCAATGCTAGAGATGAAAGAATAGTTTTCACAAAAGTTAGCTAAACGAGTTTTAGAGCGAGTGATTCTCCCGGTTTGAATATCATTGTAGATTTGCTCGACGGGATGGTCTTTAGCAATTCTTGCTCGAACTCGTGAAAGCTTTTGCTTGGTTCTTGGTTGAACATCTTCTTCATCTTCTTCTTCTTCTCGATCTTCATTGTTGGCGTTGTCGTTCTCTTGTCGTGGTGGAGAAGGAGGTTGTTGACGTTCTTGATGCACTTCCTCGTTTTCTTCATCTTCGTGTGTCCCACTTGTGGATGCTTCCGTATCAACTCTTGGTTCACCTTGTCGTGAAGTAGAAGCTTCCACTTGGACGGACGAGGTACTCTCCTTCACCTCCGTTGGACAAACCTTACCAATAGACAAGTCTTGGATTGCTTTCGAAGGATCTTTGTCTCCTACATGAATTGGCAATTGCTCTACTTGCGAGCTGTTAGATTCATCAAACTTCACATTTACCGTCTCTTCAACCTTTCGGGTGAAATTGTTGTAGACACGGTATGTGTGAGAGTTTGAGCCATAACCTAGTAGGAAACCTTCATGAGACTTAGGAGCAAATTTAGAACGACGATGCTTATCAAGAATGTAGCACTTTGAGCCGAATACTCGAAAGTATCCAACTTGGGGTTTGTTACCGGTGAGGAGCTCGTATGCCGTCTTGCCGAGTAGCTTGTGAAGATACAAGCGATTTGTTGCATGACAAGATGTCTCAACCGCTTCTGCCCAAAAGTGCTTCGATGTCTTGTACTCATCAAGCATCATTCTCGCCATTTCGATGAGCGTCCGGTTCTTCCTCTCAACAACTCCATTTTGTTGAGGTGTGTACGTAGCCGGGAACTCGTGTGAAATCCCTTCTTCGTCAAGAAAGGTGTCCACATTTGCGTTCTTGAACTCCGTTCCGTTGTCGCTGCGAACCTTCTTGATCTTCACTTCAGACCGATTTTGGGCCTTCCTAACGAAGTTTTTGAAGATCTTTTGGACCTGCGATTTATCATCGAGAAAGAACACCCATGTAAATCTTGAAAAATCATCAACTATAACTAGGCCAAAAGAATTTCGACTGAGACTCTTGTAAGAGTTGGGACCAAAAAGATCCATGTGAAGTAGCTCAAGTGGCCTCCTTGTGGTCATGATGTTCTTCACGGGATGCCTTCCTCCAACCTGTTTACCTGCTTGACAAGCACTTCAAAGTCTATCCTTATCAAAAATGAGATTGTTAACACCAAGGATATGATTCCCTTTAATAAGCTTGTCAAGGTTTCTCATGCCAACGTGACCTAGTCGTCTATGCCATAACCAACCTTTTGAGGATTTAGCAATGAAGCAAGTTTTAGGTTGAGCATTTTTAGTGAAATCAACAATGTATAGATCACCTCTACGTATGCCGGTAAAGACCATTTTATGATTGTCTCGACGAAATACTTGGCAATCTACTTCAGTAAATAGGACATTGAAACCGAAATCAGCAAGTCTAGATACTGAAAGTAAGTTGTAGCCAAGAGATTCAATGAGCATAACATTCTGAATGGAGCTATCATGTGAGATGGCCACCTTACCGAGGCCAACCACCTTACCCTTTGAGTTGTCACCGAAAGTGACATACTTTCGAGGATTATAATTTTCAGCAAGCTCATGAAACATGTCTTTATCTCCAGTCATGTGATCGGTACATCCACTGTCAAGGATCAATTCCTTTCCTCCTGCCATATATCCCCGAAGATTTGCCATAAACCAAAATGTCTCATTGCATCATCAAGATCAAATTCATCATCATCATCCTCATCATAGTATCCATGTTCAACATCGTCATGTGGTGGATCAATTCCTAGTGAGAGTGATTCCTTAGTATGAGTTTGAAATCTTGCTTATGAATTCTAGTAGCTTCGGAAATAATATCGCTAATAATTCCAACATTTCCTTTGGCACGCATAAGATTAGTAAGTTCAAATAGACGATCACCAAACATAGGATCATTGGAATTCATATTAGTCAAGGTAATAGACTTATGAAGAATTTCATCAAGATTTTTCGAAGAATAATCAGGAAATCATTCCCAAGAAATTTCCATATAGTGTAGGCACACTCAAGAGTTGGCAGTTTTATAATCAAGTTTCTAGGCAAGCCTCTAGTGATAAGATTAACAGTTCTAACATTTCTAATCATGTCAATCGACTCATCAAGGGTAGGATGCATAGGATCAACATAAGGTGCACAAGGACTAGCAATGTACTTGTTCAAATTATATTGATTGAAAATTACAAGCATCTCATTTTTCCACTCATGAAAGTACTCTCTATCAAGAATAGGCACTCTATGTCTAAGACTCCCCAAAGTAGACTCATCCATCTTTCTCCAATGGTGATTAAACCAAGGCAATGGAGATTAATGCTCTGATACCACTTGTAGGACCTTGAGAAGAGGTGTCTAGAGGGGGGGGGTGATTAGACACTAAGTACCAAAGTTGCAGTTTTTAACTAATTTAAGTTTAAGTGGAGTTTAAGCACAAACTTAACATTCACAACATACAGCAAGCAAGCATGCAAAGAGTATATGAGCAGCGGAAAGTAAAGCATGCAACTTGCAAGAATGTAAAGGGAAGGGTTTTGGAGAATTCAAACGCAATTGGAGACACGGATGTTTTTGGAATGGTTCCGATAGGTGGTGCTATTGTACATCCACGTTGATGGAGACTTCAACCCACAAAGGGTAACGGTTGCGCGAGTCCACAGAGGGCTCCACGCAAGAAGGGTCCATGAAGAAGCAACCTTGTCTATCCCACCATGGCCATCGCCCACGAAGGACTTGCCTCACTAGCGGTAGATCTTCACGAAGTAGGCGATCTCCTTGCCCTTACAAACTCCTTGGTTCAACTCCACAATCTTTGTCGGAGGCTCCCAAGTGACACCTAGCCAATCTAGGAGACAGCACTCTCCAAGAAGTAACAAATGGTGCTATCATGATGAACTCCTTGCTCTTGTGCTTCAAATGATAGTCTCCCCAACACTCAACTCTCTCTCATATGATTTGGATCTGGTGGTAAGAAGATTTGAGTGGAAAGCAACTTGGGGAAGGCTATTGATCAAGATTCATATGGTAGGAATGGAATATCTTGGCCTCAACACATGAGTAGGTAGTTCTCTCTCAGAACTGGTAAGTTGGAAGTGTAGGTTTGTTCTGATGGCTCTCTCCACGAATGAAGAGGAGGTGGAGGGGTATATATAGCCTCCACACAAAGTCTAATCATTACACACAATTTACCAATCTCGGTGGGACCGAATCAACAAACTCGGTCATACCGATTTAGTAAACCTAGTGACCGTTAGGACTTTCAGTGGAACTGAAATGAAACTCGGTAGGACCGATATGGTTAGGGTTAGGGCATAACATAATCTCGGTGGGACCGATTACACAAACTCGGTGAGACCGATTTTGGTAATTAGCTAACCAGAGAGTTGGACAGGCAAACTCGGTGGGACCGATTACTCAAACTCGGTGGGACCGATTTTGGTAATAAGTTAACCAGAGAGTTTGCATTGTTATCTCGGTAGTATCGATTGCTCAAACTCGGTAAGACCGATTTTGATAATGGACATACACAGAGAGATTACAATCCCATCTCAGTGAAACCGAGATCCCTATCGGTGAGACCGAATTGCCTAGGGTTTGTGGCAGTGGCTATGACATCTGAACTCGGTGGCGCCGGATAGAAAGAATCGGTGCGACCGATTTTGGCTTTTGGTTTAGGTCATATGTGGATGTGAGAAAGTAGTTGAGGGTTTTGGAGCATATCACTAAGCACATGAAGCAAGAGGCTCATTAAGCAACACCTCATCCCTCCTTGATAGTATTGGCTTTTCCTATAGACTCAATGTGATCTTGGATCACTGAAATATAGAATGAAGAGTCTTGAGCTTGAAGCTTTAGCCAATCCCTTGTCCTTAGCATCTTGAAGGAGTTCCACATCCTTTAGTCCATGCCTCTTCATTGTTGAACTTGTCTGAAATAGACTAGATAAAAGAGTTAGTCCAACAAGAGATATGTTGACATTAATTACCAAAACCACCTAGGGAGCACTTGTGCTTTCACCTATCGAGTGCGAGTGAGATATGCATGCGTATGTGTGACCCAGATGGATGGAGAGTTTGAGAGAGGGGAGGGAGAGCTCCGAGACGACAGAGTGGTGCGTGAGAGAGTTACGGGCAAAGAGCCAAGGAATTTGTGTGCGTACGATGAGTGCACCCAAGATACCTAGCTTGGACTAGCTAGAGTATCATACATAGTGTGTGAGAGAGACCTATAGATGGTGTATATATGCATGCGAACTAGAAAGACCCCCCCCGCCCCACACGCACACACAAAGAGAGAGAGAGAGATAGATAGATAGAGAGAGAGAGAGAGAGAGAGAGAGAGAGAGATGGAGAGAAAGGGAGAGGGACCAACAAGGTTTTTGTGTCGGATGCGTGCGATAGAATTGAAGATTGTCGCTGAGAGAGAGAGAGAGAGAGAGAAAGAGAGAGAGAGAGAGAGAGAGAGAGAGAGAGAGAGAACAGGAGTACGGGAGAGGGGGAGGTCGCATTTTATGCATCAAAGACTAATATAAACCATGTTTCGATATAAACTTGCATTCAAATATTTAAATTGGAGAACATGTTGTCTGCAATCCACACATGAACGGATATATGCGTATATCAAACAAGTTCATTAATTTAACTTTCAACATGTTCATGGAGTACTATAATGCTGTACAACATGCTACTCAATTGAGGTGTTCAATTTTGGATTTAGTTCACTATTTTGACCAACTGAACGAGCAATTTCATTGAATCGAGATATTTCATTTTGGGTTTGATTCGCGTTTTTGAGTGGGTCAAATATTTGTCATATAGTAAATCGCTAGCAACCATCATGTAAAAACACATTACTCCCGAGCATCATCTCTCCATCTAAAAAATAAGTGGCAAGCTAATATTTCAAAATTTGATTCGAATCGACTTGGTAAGTGTCGTGGAAATATCACTTCAGATGTCCTAACGAAAGGACTTATTAGTGGAGCCATCACAACGAGATTAGCTAAAAGGGGTTAAACCGGACAAGGGACACAAGAGTTTTATACTAGTTCGGCCCTTACGATGAAGGTAAAAGCCTACGTCTAGTTGTGATGGAATTACTTGGGTTTCGATTACCAGGGAGCGAATACGCTTTGCCTGAGTCTTGAGTTGTTGTTTCTTGTCCCTGAACCGCCACCGAGTCATCCCGTTATATACACAGGTTGACGCCCGTCCGGTTTACAAAGTCCCGAGGCCGGCTTATACAAGTGTCCGGCTCGGTCTCTCCCTTTCCCTAACTTACAATACAAGTTTATACAACTATGGCGGTTTACAATTATAGGCCTTAATCCTCCTTTGGGCTCTGGGCCTCTAAGCTTTATCAGTAAAGTACCATATTCTTTGTCTTCGTGGGCTTCAATATAGATGAGCGTGAACCGGCCCCTCCTGGGCGGTTTATACTCAGTAGTTATATCCTCAACATTAGGCCCCAGATTGATTTGAACCTGTTCATGTCAATCTTCAATACTTAGAAAATTTCTATGAACATCTTACGATCCTCGTAAACCGCCATGATGTGTTCTCCCTGTAAACTTTGATAAACCGCCATGACGTCATCTTCTGAAATTGTAGTAAATCATCATGACGTCATATCTGTATAAAAAGGTTATAAAGATTCCCTTCATTAATTAACTTCTGAAGATCAAGGCGACAGCTGCGCCCCATTTTACCGCTTCGGCTCCTTGATTCTCGTGCTTGCCTACTTTATCCATTCGCCTTATAAATAGGCTCAGGGGGTCCTTAACTTTTCCCCTTCCGCACTTCTTCTTCTTCCTCTCAACGCTCAAGCCCGACAGCTCCACCGCCGCCGTCGACCTTCAAGCACTGCATCGTCTCTGGCCGCTGCATCAACCTGAACATACCAAAGATCCGCGGTTCTCCTCCGCTACTCTTGTGAATCTGGTAAGCCTTCTTCTCTCAACCCTAGATCTGCATTAGGGTTTTGGAGTTCATCTGTGTTCCTCAGTGTTCATCGGTGTTTAGTGCTTTCTCTTACTGCACCTTATATCCTGATGATCTTAATATCTTTCCTGTGCGGCTGAAACTATAGTTTTACTTTTCCTCATCATAGCGTCCTTTCACCTATGAATAGATCCCATCTGGTCTGTTGGTGTTGTACTGTTGCCATTTTTAGGGCTTAGAAAATTTTCCTTTACTGAACCACGGTAGATCCAAAATTATAATCCCATCTTGTGAAACCTGTTTCTTCAACACTTAGCATATTTCAGATCTGCTTCTTCCACTTTAAGCGGTTTAACCTTTAGTAGTTGATAATTCGCTAGATATCATTAGCCCTCACTTAAACCGCCATCTTGACTTGAGCAGCAGTATCCGGTTTAACTTGCATATATGCTATGATTAAATCCCCCGGTTTAACACCAGTTTATGCATATCAATCTTGAACCATGAACCGACATTTGAATTTCCTTTACAGCTTGTCATAAAAAATGGCCAAACAATTTGCTTCTTGCAATTGGGTTCCTTTCCGGATCAAAGAAGAGCAGCTTAATGGGTATGTTCTGACTGGCGCTTTAACCAAGAAGGAGGTCATTCATTGGCGAGTCCCTGGCCCTGAGTGCCCTCCTGAACCTCAAGATGGAGAAGTGGTTGTATTTATGCAGCATCTAGACCGGGGATTTAGCCCTCCCGGATCAAAGTTTTTCCGGGATGTGCTTGCCAACTTCCAGCTCCACCCTCAAGACATTGGACCAAATTCTGTGTCCAATCTTTGCAACTTCCAAGTGTTCTGTGAAGTTTATCTCCAAGAAGAACCGACTATTGAACTTTTCAGAGATTTCTTCGACTTGAACTGCCATACTGAGTTTTTTGACGGCCCCAACACTGAACTTGGCGGAGTGTTGATTCAGAAAAGGAAAGAAGTTAATTTTCCTCATGCCAGACATCACAGCCACCCCAAGGATTGGAATCAGACATGGTTCTACTGCCGGAACACTGCACCTGCTGATGAAAATCCTCTGCCGGGTTATCGTGCTCACCGACTCAGCAATGAACATCCACTGCCTCAGCGGCTTACTACCCGAGAGCGACAAACATATGCACCATAGCTTGCCAAGCTCCGGGCTTTCCTTGCAAACGGTTTAACCGGCATTGACCTTGTCCGTTGCTGGGTTTCATGGGGTATCCTGCCCTTAAGCCGCCACATCGGATTAATGCATGAATTCACCGGGGATGTCAAAGATCCTCAACGGCACACTGAAATACCGATGACTGACAACAAGATCACTGAGTCCGTGAAGAAGATGCTGGATGAACCGATCGCTGAGTGCAGCAAAACCGGGCTATGTCCCTTTTATGCCAAGAACAAACCGCCAGCCATAAGAGTTTTACCCTTCTATTTTTAATCCGTCCTGCTTCTAACACATTCTGAGTTCCTTTTGTTTATTCTTACATGCCAAAGACCCATTCTAGAAGAGAAAAACGCAAGACAAACCGACAAAACCCCAAGACAAACCGGCGAGAGCTCCTCGTGCGAAGAGCAAGGCAACAAAAAAGCCAGCAAAGAAGAAAACCGCCGAGTCTTCTGATCCGCCCGAAGATGTTGACGACTCATAGTCAGAGGTAGAACTTGACTCCCTTGGTTCATTTTTCGTACACCTTATTGACAATGACTATTATCAGGATAATGTGGAAGCCAGCAGTGCTGATCATGTAGAGGTAATCTCCCTTTCCTCCGATTCAGATTATGTGCCGGTTCAAAAACTTTGCCGTGCAGTTCGGAAAGTAAAACACTCACATCCTCTTGCTCATTTGGATCCACAATTTTCTTTGAAGACACAGCAACATGAAGGTCGTCGCACAACCCGGTACAGTGGCCAGCAAGTCACTTCCTCCGGTTTACCAGACACCCCAAACCGGAAGCGTCGTCCAGAGGTCTCTTGTTCTTATAATAAATATTATCCTTTGGCGGGTTGCTTCCGATACCCACTTAATCCGTCTGATTCGAATTATCAGGTGACTTCCAATTCCTCTTCTGGCGACTCATCTACCACACAAATGCCTCCTCTTAAGACCGTCCCCGTGTAAGTATGATATTCTTGACTTTACTTTCTTGGACCGATTTACCATATTAACCATCTGTTTGCTATTTTGCAGCGCCAAAGCCCGACTCAGCAAGACGGAAAAAACAAATGCTCCCACTGAGGAGTTTGAACCGGAGAGGACCGCAGAAGGTGCTGGTGGAGATGCTGATATTGCTATAGATGATCCTGTACCCCAAGGTCAGGAAATTTATGTTGATCCGCCGGAAGCTAACCCGACTAGTTCTCATGCCGATCCACCAAGCCCAATTTCCAACCATCCAAGACCAGATGTTGATCCGCCTAGCCCAGCCAAAGCCTCAGATAAGCCGGCGAGTCCGAATACAGCAACTGATGATGTTGTGATCACCGGGTTTGGCCATACCTCTCTTGGCAACCCTGTCGCTTTGTCCAAGCATAGTGCCAAAGTGGAATCTGCTGCTGTGGAGAAAGGCAAATGGAAGACTGATTTGACAAGCTATGCTCATCTTAGTGCTCAGGAACTTCATTCTGGATTTCTAAACCGCCAGTACACAAGCCGTGACTATGATACCGGTTTAGTCAACATGATGAAGGAACGCTATGAGGTAACTTCCATTCCAAACCCCTATATATGAACTCCACTGTAGCCCCCAAGGGCCGGTTTATCTCTTCAAGATGAACCAGGACTTTCTGTTCAAAACTTATCCTTGTTGAATTCCTTTGCTTTTGATTTTCTGATTAGTTACACATTAGCCCCCAAGTGCCAAGATTAATACTTGTATTGAGCCTTGGGACTTTAAATAATAGCCAGAGAAGAAGCAATCTGCATTAGCCCCCAGGTGCCAAGTGTATAGCTAGTTATATGCTTGGGACTTTGAGAAAAATATTAACATCTTCATCATCTGTCTTTTGCAGGCTGACATTAGCAACAAAGATTCCCAAATTGCCGATCTTCAAGAGAATATCAAGTCCCAGCAAGCAGAAACCTCCAAGGCCAAAGATGAACTGAAGGGCGCTTTAACTATCATGGAGCAATTAAAGGATGGTTTCAAAAACGAGTGGGCGAATTGGGAAAACAAGAAGGCAGCTCTGTTAAAGCGGGCTGAAGATGCCGAAGCAGCTCTTAAACCGGTGGCGGAAGAGCTGACTGGGCTAAAGCAGCAAGTCAATGCTATGACTTCTGCAATATTTGGTAAGTACTCCTTTGTAAGAACCTTGCTGAAACATCTTTGAAATTGCCGGTTTGACAGCAAATTCTTAAACCGTTGCAGGTGGTCGTGTTGCTCATCTGGGCTCGGATATGCGGATGAAGTTGAAAGCTACCTATACGTTGATAGAACAACTATATACCGGCGCTCAGCAAGTCATCTGTGCATCCTCATACAATAAACCGGCACCGACCTTGATCAAGGATACTTTGGCAAAATTATCTATGACCCCTGCCCAGATAGAATAAGTGAAGCGATCCACTGCAAGAGCATGCGCTTTAACAACACTAACTCGGGCCAAAGCCTAGATTGCGGATCTTGATCCAGCAGACATCGCAAAGGGCTATCCTGGCGAACAAGAAGACGGGTCAGAATTTGATGCTGAAGCCCTTAAAGCCCTGACAAAGGAGATGCGCCCTTTGGCAAGCCAATTGGTTGAAGAGGTTGACTTGTCGGTTCATCGGTCCAGCTATGATACAGATAACAAACAAGTTGATGCAGCTGTTGAAGAAGCACAAAATCTTATCCCGCCAATCCGTAAGCACACCTATGCCCCTGACGTTGAACCGTCCAATCTTATAAGCCACGAAGCTGTCTTCCAAGCCTTAACCAGGAATGATTGGACCACAGTTAACTTCCAGCCACTGGGTGAGGAGGAGGAGGTTGAACCGACGCCAGAAGATCCATCAACCTCACATCAACCGGGTGACGAGGTGTAATCCGGAAACTAGCTTGATTCCCACAGACTGCATTCTGTGCAACAAACAATCATTATTTTGGGCATCCAAACGCCTTGTAATAGGCTAGTTGAAATACTGTGTTCTGCTGCCATCGTGCACTACTACATGATGTTGTGTGATCCGCCATGATTATTGCTATGCTTGCTTATATACCTTGATAATTTTATGCAATCCTTATGTCTGCATAAGAAAAGTTGTCCTGGCGGTTTACCGCCGGACGGGTCATAATGCCCAATACAAGGCCCGGTTGATAACCAAGGCTGTAAAAATATCAAAATATGAAATAGATCATACCTACAATATTAAATCATATTGTTGGCTCACCAACTTGACTATAATAAGGGTGATAACCCAAATCTTGAGTGTTGATAACTCCCACCATGCAGTGCTGGTGTATAATAAGTCATACCGGGTTGTGATGAACACTGGATGATCATCCTGGCAACATGTAGTCAAATCTAGACCGAGTTATGAAACACTGGTTTAATAATGAATATGGTCTGACAACAGGTAGGTGAAAGCCAAGCCGGGTTAACAAACACCGGGTTATTATGATGACTGATAGCCATGACGGGTCAATAGACACCGATTCAACATAAAATTGCATGAAAGAACAAAAATTGTCAAAAGCAAATAAGACCGTGTAGTCGAGGCTTTTCAAGGGCTGCCAGGCCCAAATTCGAGGCTTTTCATGGGCTGCTAGGCCGCTGAGTTAAACCTTTTTGCAAAGCCTTTCAAGATGGGCCTCCAACTAACCAATCATCATTTAACTTTGACAAGTTCAGGGTCTGTATAATATTGACTTATCAAACGTTCGACGGGTCATGCCAGGATTACCTGGATAGGAGTGGCTTACTTGATAAAGGCAGGTGTACCCGGGGTTTTAGGTGAATACACTAGGCTTCCAAGCCGTGCTTGATAGCATATTACAAGGGTCCTTTCAAACTCTTTGTTGCAGTGCACAAAGAGCCCCCAAGTAACTTTGTGAGCTATGCTCAATGGGTGCCTATGTTTGAGCTGTGTATAGCAATCAGACTCTCTTTGGCCCCTTGGGTGTGAAGCTCCCAAGCTGTATTGTAGCGTGATAGCCGGGTTAATAGGTAGAACTCCACTTTGTGAGCTGAAGCCCCCATGTAATCAAAAGATATTGGAAAAAAACAGCAGAGACCCTGCTTATAGCAAGGATGCTGGTTCATTATATTGATGATAATATATACATTGTCAAAATATGTACATAAGAAGAGCCTATGGCTCAGGTCTAGTGCCGAAGATGAGCTATATTCCAAGGCCGACGGGTCTCCTCTTCCGATTTGCGTGAGTCTTTATGCTCTCGAACGTCGATGAGGTAGTATGATCCGTTGTGCAGATTTTTGCTTACCACAAAAGGCCCTTCCCAAGGTGGGGATAACTTGTGCATATCGGTCTGATCCTGGATGGGCCGGAGCACTAAGTCGCCTTCTTGAAAGGTTCTTGTCTTAACCCGACGGCTGTGATAACGCCGCAGGTCTTGCTGATAAACCGTCAAACGAGCCAACGCCATGTCCCGCTTTTCATCTAACAGGTACAGTGCTTCTTGACGTGCTTGCTCATTGTCCGCTTCAACATAATTGGCCACCCGGGGCGAGTCATGACGAATATCACTTGGGAGAACCGCCTCTGCCCCGTAAACCATGAAGAAAGGTGTATAACCCGTGGATCGATTTGGGGTGGTGTTTATTCTCCACAACACAGATGGTAATTCCTCCACCCAGCAACCCGACGTCCGTTTCAAAGGAACCATAAGCCGGGGCTTGATACCCTTCAAGATTTCCTGATTAGCTCTCTCAGCTTGGCCATTAGACTGGGGGTGAGCCACAGACGACACATCAAGCTGGATGTGCTCTTGTTGACAAAAGTCCTCGATCTCACCTTTGGAAAGGTTCATGCCATTATCTGTGATGATGCTGTGTGGAAAACCAAAATGGAAAGTCACTTTCTTGAGGAATTGAACTGCCGTGGTTGCATCACACTTGCTTACGGGCTCTGCTTCAACCCATTTAGTAAACTTGTCAACCGCCACCAACAGGTGGGTCTTCTTAGCCTTGGATCGCTTAAAAGGCCCGACCATATCAAGCCCCCAGGTAGAAAACGGCTAAGTGATAGGAATCATTCGTAGCTCCTGAGCCGGAACATGAGCTTGTCGTGAGAACTTCTGACAAGCATCACACCGCTTTACCAGGTCCTCAGCATCAGCATGAGCCGTTATCCAATAAAAACTATGGCGAAAAGCCTTAGCAACCAAGGATTTTGAACCGGCATGGTGACCACAATCTCCTTCATGGATCTCACGCAAAATCTCTTGGCCCTCTTCAGGAGAAACACAACATTGGAACACGCCTGAAACACTGCAGCGATGTAACTCGCCATTGTGAATAACCATGGACTTTGATCGCCGGACTATCTGTCTGGCTAAAACTTCATCCTCTGGTAGCTCGCCCCGGTTCATGTACGACAAATATGGAATCGTCCAATCCGGAATTACATGTAAAGCAGACACCAACTATGCCTCCGGGTCAGGAATAGCTAAATCCTCCTCTGTAGGCAACTTTACAGACGGGTTATGCATGATATCCAGAAAGGTATTGGGTGGCACCGGTTTACGCTGAGACCCCAGCCGGCTTAAATCATCTGTTGCTTCGTTTTTGCGCCGATCAATGTGCTCAACCTGATAACCCTTGAAGTGACCAGCCACAACATCCACCTCTCATGTGTAAGCCGCCATGAGGGGATCCTTAGAGTCCCAAGTGCCAGAACTTGCTGAGCCACCAGATCAAAATCTCCAAAGCATCAAACCCGGCTTAAGTTCATTTCCTTGGCCACATGGAGACTGTGGAGTAAGGCCTCCTACTCATCTACATTGTTAGTACAAGGAAACATTAAGCATAGAACATAATGAATTTTATCACCTCGAGGGGAAGTAAGGACAACTCCAGCCCCCGAGCCCTCCAATTGTCGGGACCCGTCAAAGTGGATAGTCCAGTATGTGCTGTCCGGTTTGTCTTTCGGTGCCTGCAACTCTGTCCAGTCATTGATGAAATCCACAAGAGCCTGATACTTGATGGCTGTGCAAGGCATGTATTTCAAACCGTGTGGTCCAAGCTCAATGGCCCACTTAGCAACCCGGCTAGTTGCCTCCCTGTTCTGGATGATATCCCCTAAAGGAGCGGAACTGACCACTGTGATGGGATGGCCCTGAAAGTACTGTTTAAGCTTCCGACTTTCCATAAAAACCCCATACACTAGCTTCTGCCAATGCAGATATCTTTGCTTTGACTCAATTAGCACTTCACTAATATAATAAACCGGCCTTTGAACCGGATATTCCTTCCCATCCTCCTTGCGTTCCACCACAATGGCTACGCTGATAGCCCGAGCATTAGCAGCCACGTATAACAACAACGGCTCCTTATCAACCGGAGCAGCAAGAACCGGCGGTTCAGCCAACTGCTTCTTTAAGTCCTCAGACGCCGCATCAGCAGCATCTTTCCAGACAAAATTGTCTGTCTTCTTCAACATCTGATATAGAGGGATCGCCTTCTCTCCCAACCTGCTGATAAATCGTCTTAAAGCTGCAATATGACACGCCAGACGTTGAATATCACTGATACACGCCGATTTAGCGAGAGACGTAATAGCTTTAATCTTTCTCGGATTAGCCTCAATGCCCATGTTAGATACCAGGAAACCTAGGAGCTTGCTTGCCGGACCCCAAAGCCGCATTTGTCCGGATTGAGCATCATCTTATAAACCCGAAGATTATCAAAGGTTTCCTTGAGGTCATCTATCAATGTTTCCTTTTACCACAATATCATCCACATAACCATGAACATTGCGCCCAATCTGTGTATGAACTATGAAGACAATTCTGCACACAACGCTGATAAGTTGCTTGGGCACTCTTGAGCCCAAAGGGCATAGACACATAACAGAAGGCTCCAAAGGGAGTGATGAAAGTTGTCTTCTCCTGGTCCTTAACTGCCATCTTGATCTGATAATATCCAGAATAAGCATCCAAGAAACTCAAACACTCACAACCCGCTGTAGCATCAATCATTTGAACAATACGAGGGAGGGCAAAGGGATCAGCTGGGTAAGCTTTGTTCAAGTCTGTATAGTCCACAGACATACGCCAAGTGCCGTTTTTCTTAAGAACCAACACCGGATTAGCCAACCACTCAGGGTGAAAGACCTCCACAATAAACCCTGCTGCCAATAGCCGGGCTACCTCTTCACCAATGGCTTTACGCCGCTCTTTGTTAAAGCGGCGAAGAAACTGTTTGACCGGTTTGAACTTCGGATCAATATTAAGAGTGTGCTCAGCGAGTTCCCTCGGTACACCCGGCATGTCAGAAGGTTTCCATGCAAAGATGTCCCGGTTCTCACGGATGAACTCGATGAGCGCGCTTTCCTATTTTGGATCCAAGTTGACGCTGATGCTGAAGTGCTTGGATGAATCGCCATGAACAAAGTCAACCAATTTAGTCTCATCAGCCGATTTAAACTTCAAAGCCAGATCATGCTCTGTAGTGGGCTTCTTTAGAGAAGTCATATCTGCCGGATCAACATTGTCTTTATAGAACTTTAACTCCTCCATTGCACAAACTGACTCGGCATAGGCTGCATCACCTTCTTCACACTCCAGAGCAATCTTGCGGTTGCCATGAACCATGATGGTCCCCTTATAACGCGGCATCTTGAGCTGCAGATAAATATAACACGACCTTGCCATGAATTTATCATAAACCGGCCATCCAAACAAGGCATGGTACGGACTTTGGATTTTAACCACCTCGAAGGTCACCGTCTCTGACCTTGAATCATGATCATCACTATCGTGGAATTAACATGTCAGATGTCCTTAGCATGAGGACTTAGTCATGAGGCCAACGCATCTATGTGGTAGCTTGAGAGGGGTTGAGCGGGATCGAGAGACGCAACAGAAGACAAGGGTTTAGATAGCTTCGGGCCCCGGGAGACATCATCCGGTAACAACCCTACATGCTGTTTGAGGCTAGATCTCATTATCATCACAAGGGAGTCGCCGTAAACCGGCTCTCCTCTAGTTATGTCTAGCCCTAGAGATTGTTTCTTACTTGTCCCCCTTTGAGAAGCCCTGCCCCTCCTTATATATGTTGAAGGGGCGGGTTACATGTGGAGTCCAACTCGGACTTTAACTTAAACTATTTTGACTTCCCTTCCTGGGCTTCTTAACGTCTGCCGGTTTAACATTGTCTGCCGGTTTAACATTGTTTGTCGGTTTAACATTGTCTGCCGGTTTAACATTCTTTGCCGGTTTAACATTGTCTGCCGGTTTAACATCCTCCTCGCCGGTTTACCGTCTGTCTTAGCCATCTGTCTTGACTCTCCGCCGGTTTACCACCAGCCGGTTTACCGTCTGTCTTAGCCATCTGTCTTGACTCTCCGCCGGTTTACCATCCGCCGGTTTACCAAGTCCCAGCCGGTTTACAACTCCACCCGGGTGATACCACGGGGTATATCCCCGACATTAGCCCCCAGTTTAATTTGGATTTATCCATGTTAAGCTGACTCTGATCATCCTTAAGTCCTTATCGCTTCCTTCTTCTAGAAAATCCGGTTTAATAGGCCAGCTTCATAATCAACTTGCTGACATTGGTTTCTCATAGAAAATATATTGTGAAGAATAACTCCTTTGGTTCAGATCCCAATGCTTAACAACAATATTGGTCCTTGAAATACTTATCTGATCTTCAGCCGGTTTAAGAATGTAGAACTTTGCCGGTTTATCATTGCCAAAATCACCGGTTTATAAATATTGATAGCACCGGGTCATACTTGTAGTTAACATCCAGCTTGAAAATATACCTCTTATATGCATATCACTTGTAGCCCCCAAGTCTTAAGAAGGTAGCATAGCAACAACTTAAGACTTGCTTCGATATAAATATCACAATCTTGAAGAAATCCAGGTTGTTCATCTCAGTCACTAGTCAGAATTGAGTATTCCACATATGTAGCCCCCAAGTGCCGGGTTGTCATGCTTGCAGCAACTTGGGACTTGTAATTGCCTGATGCTCATAAAAACTTCAACCAGTGTAGCCCCCAAGGGCCGGGTCATTATGCAATAATGAGCAGGGACTTTTTAAATATAATCTTGTAAACTTTGAACAGCAACGTGTAGCCCCCAAGGGCCGGCTCAGTAAGATAATATTGAGCTAGGACTTTGATATATACTTCAATGAAAATAACATCATATGATGTAACCCCCATCATGGGGCTTGAATTCACGTCCACAAGGTTAAGAGCCTTGTGCTTTACCAACTGAGCAGTGGACCCTTCAATGTAATGGATAAAAAGCTTTGTACCTTGAATTGTTGACAGGAGCAATTGGTAGCCCCCAAGGGCCGGCTCATTATAATGTGATGAGTCGGGTCTTCAATAAGATGAGCAAAAAAATGACTTTGCATTAGCCCCCAAGTGTCATGGTGCATGCTTGCAGCGACATGAGACTTGCATATTTCACGTAATATCAATTTAAATAATGTAGCCCCCAAGTGCCGGGTCGTAAGCCTGCAGCGACTCGAGACTATTCTCTCTATTGTAGAATAGATCATATCCATTGATAATATGATAGCCTTTGCGCTAAAGCGACTTTGAAAACCTTAATCATAATACTGGTTATTGATAACCATAATAAAAATCAAGCCATGTTGGCTATTTGAATAATATACCCAATGATATATAAGCGCAAGATTCCAATGGCGCAATCCAAATATATACTGGCGACTTATAGTCCCAAGCCAGACCGGGTCAATAAACACCGGATTATAAGTGATTATTTACTAACAACTTGTAGTTGAAAGTCAAGCCGGGTTAATGAACACCGGGTTAATTTGATGACTGATAGTCATGCGGGTCAATAGACGCCGGATCAACATAAAATTTATCAAAAGAGAAAAATCTTGACAAAGGCAAATAAAACTGTGTAGTCGAGGCTTTTCAAGGGCCGCCAGGCCCAAATTCGAGGCTTTTCATGGGCTGCCAGGTCGCTGAGTTAAACCATTTTGCAAAGCCTTTTAAGATGGACCTCCAACTAACCAATCGCCGTTTTAACTTTGACAAGTTCAGGGTCTCAATGAGAGTAGCTGTCAAACGTTCGGAGGGTCTTGCCAGGATTACCTGGATAGGAGTGTCTTACTTGATGAAGGCAGGTTAACCCGGGGTTTTAGGTGAATACACCAGGCTTCCAAGCCATGGGTCGATACCCAGCTACAAGGGTCCTTTCAAACTCCTTGGTATTTGACACAAGGAGCCCCCAAGTAACATGATGAGTTGTGCTCATTGGGTGCCTATGTTTGAGCTGTGCGTAGCAACAAGACTCTCTTTGGCCCCTTGGGTGTGAAGCTCCCAAGCTTTGTTGTGGCGTGATAACCGAATTAATGGACAGAACTCCGCTTTGTCAGCTGAAGCCCCCATGTAATCAATAATATGATAAGCCAATAAGGCGGGATACCCATGTTTGAACCGCGCGTCAGGGCAGCAGGTCCTCTTTGGCAACCTTTAACTTTTTGCAAGAGATAAATCCTTCTTGAACCGGATTTGAACGAGATACTAAGGGCTTCGGCGCTGTGTGGGAGATGGGATTTCCCTTAAACCGGACTATAAACCGGAAGCATCATTGTGAGCCGGAGTTTTTCTGACGGCCTTTAAATTTTTATCAATATAACAGTATCCTCCGGGACCGGGTTATCTTTCCCTCCATCGTCGTGGGGTTCTTGAATTTGTTGAAACTGGCAAGACTTGCTGAGTCATATCATCGTAGCCCCCGAGTCTTAAGATGACTCAAGGAGTTGTCTTGAGATTCTCCGTACTTGACCATAGTAGAAGGTATATGATCGGTGTTAATAACGCGATGTAAATCCACAGAAGATTGAGGTGACTGTGGCGGGTTATAAATGATCCCGTATGAGCTGTGTCAGCAACTCGGCCAATGGTTCCTCCTAGCTGGTTGTTGAAGATAAACCGTAGTGGCAGTGATTTGTGTGCCCTATCCACTGAATCATCCGGCGCATGCAGAGGCTAAATTGTCACGTCTTGCTTCAGTGTTGTTGGAATAACTCGGACCATGGTGCGGCAGTTTGTCCATCTTCATTGGGCAACGACATAAGTGCTGTCCGGGTGAATTGATGTAGACCGGACCACTGCATGTGTTGCCTGTGATATAGGTCAGCCCCCAGCATGTTGATAGGTGAATGCCCATCTGTTAAGAACCGCGGTGATGACGTATAACAGTACGGCCTCCATATATCCTTGTAGATTGGACCGCTGGATGATGCACATAGGATTTTTATACTCGTAGCATAATGGTCTCTTCTATATGGAAGAATTTTTCTGCATAAAAGACAATGCGAGAGTAAATGTTTTCAAAGAATAAAATTTATATATATACTGGAAAGTAGATAAGTGTCAGGACCCCGTCTCAATGTCACATCGATCTAGCCTGTAACACCTCATATCACTTTGCGGCCTCACGCACGGTATTCCCACGGGTGTCGCCTTACCTTTGCCCGGGACCGTTTGCGCCTTCTGGCTCACGTATATGATGATGTCGCTAGCATCCATATGATAAGGAGCCCGGGCTGACATGACTAGTCGTAAACCCAAAATGGCACAGACTTACAGGGACAGGCATCCATGACCCAGCATCGAACGTGTCGGTCATCAGCAAGTGGGTCCAGGCTGTAGCACTGGGCTAGCAGGACTCCGGTAAACCGGGCTGTAGCGGGCTAACAGGGCTCTGGTACTCAATGCGTGACATTTCCCCGAAGGGACAGACACAGGAACGAAGAAGGACACATGCCGGCCAGCCTAAGTGTTCCGGAGCAGTAGCAAGCTACCATGGCTCAATGGAAACACTAGGAGACATTTCCCGGTAAGAGAGGCTACTAAAGATAAACAACTAGATAGTCAGATCCCACACATACCAAGCATTTCAATCATACACACAATATGCTCGATATGTGCAAATACAACAAGGCATCACAACATGACTCTACGACACAAGTACTTTATTTAAAGGCTCAGAGAGCCATACATAACATACATACAAGTACGGGTCACACGACCCACATTCAAGTCATACAGTCATACAAACCAGCAGCGGAAGTAACTTGTCTGAGTACAGACAACTAGTAAAATAAAAGAGGCTTGGAAAGCCTAGCTATACTATGTGGACCTTCACAAGCTCAGGATTACCACCTGGGCCTTAGTCTACTCGTCGATGTCAACGTCTACGAAGAACCCATCAGAAGGGGTTGCAGCACCTTCTGTAAAATGTAAATTATAGCAACATGAGTACAAAGGTACCCAGCAAGACTTACGTCAGATCCTACATACATGCACATTATCAAGAAGGGTTGGTGGAGTTATTGCAGCAAGCCAGCTTTGACTCTTGGCTAAACTATCCTACGAGACTCCAACTTGAAATGGTTTTGCGCACACGAGTCCACTACTCACCACTTCAATACACCACCGAGGATCCACCTCCGTCATCCTACGGAAGAGCCATCCTCGGCACTCACGCTTAACTTGAGATTTTTAGTAGTATCCATTCACTTGTCTATGAACTGTATAAGCAACCAAGTAGTCCTTTACCACGGACGCGGCTATTCGAATAGATCATGTTAACCCTGCAGGGGTGTACTTCTTCATACATGTTTCCACCACTTAGCGTCTGCACACGACATGTGCTCGGCAGACTTCAAGCGAAAGCCGACGTGGGTGTAGACCATGACCTACCTAAACACCTAAGTCTCTAATCCAGGTTAATCGCCTATCCAGGTTCCATCCGGAGGGAGTCCGGCCGAGGTTTCCCATACGGCCCCGAACGATGTGTACAGGGTTCCCGAGATACCTAACGGGTATTTGATACACCATGCCACGTACCTACCGCATCACAGCCCACCCCGCGGGTCAGCGCTGTCCACGGCCTCCAGTAAGCTACAAACACCAGAAACTACTTACAACTCCTGGACAGAGGACTAGGGTGAATAAGAAGTCGAGCGGGGTCATATTTCAGGGCCCAATGCATGGTAGTAGCTGAATCTTAAATCACGCATACAAATCTCAGTTCTTAAGGTCGGCTTCAATGAAACAACCCACCATGTACTCCTACATGGCCTCTCATCGATACCTTTACCAAATCGTCTTCACCACATCACTCTCATTACCGACATGATCATTTCACTCTAGCCCATCACCCAGATGCACCAGACCTGACACGACTCTAAGCATAGCAGGCATAGCAAGGTAGGAACAACACATACATATGGCTCAATCAATTCCTACACATGCTAGTGGGTTTCATCTAATTACTGTGGCAATGACAGGTCATGCAGAGGAAAAGGGTTCAACTACCGTAGCACACAGCAGTTTGAAACACGTTGTCTTAATGCAGTAAAGAGAGCAAGAGCGAGAACATGGGATTGTATCGATATGATCAAATGGTTGGTTGCTTGCCTGATGGATCGATGCACGGATACGGTTCTTCGCTAGGGTAATCACGGTACTCCTCGGAGGCAGAACCTGCCGCAAAGAACACCGATACACAACCATCACCAAACAATGTGCGACAATATGATGCATGCATGAAACATGGCAATATGAGTGTGTTGGGCTAATGCAACTAAAACCAGATGGGTTTGAATCAATTTGAACCAAAGATTCAAATTTCAAACTCATAAATGGCCCTTTAAAGTGTTTTATCTTGTTCTGCACTAAACCTCAAGTTAGTTTGTTTAAACATGCATGAAACTAGTACAGATGGATAGATTGGATTTTTCTGATCATTTTTCATATATAATTTGTTTGATTTGGAGCTACGGTTGAATTTATATGAATTTTCGAAGTTTGCAACAATTTCTGGAATTTATAAATCATTTTAGATTTATTTTAATTTCAGAAAAGGTTTACTGCGTCAGCATGAGGTCATGCTGACCTCAGCAAGTCAACAGACCCGGTCTAGGTCAAACCTGACGCGTGGGTCCAGGGTGTCAGTGGATAATTAACTAATTTAATTTAGTTTAAACGTAATTAGCAGAAGGGGGCCCCACCTGTCATTGACTCAACAGAGTCAACCAGGGCCCACCCGTGGTCAAAGTCAAAATGGCTGCACCGGCGTTTAGCCGCCAGCGAGCCCGACGCGGCGGCGGAAGTGGTTTTGGCGGGGTGGAGCTGAGGACGAGCCGCGACTCTTGGTGGAGTCAGTTGGGGTCGGGGTGGCCGAAGTTGGTGCCGGGGACGACCTAGGAGGTCACCGGAGTTCGGGTGAAGGCGAACTCAGGGCTAGGGTGTCCGGTGAGGTGCGGGAAGTGCACGGTTGGACTCAACGCAACGTGGTGAGTGCGTTGGACACCGTGAGTTGGCCGGAGGATGGCCGGGAGCACGTCGGCGACGAGATCCGCGGCGGTGCGTGCGGGTGATCTTCGTGCGGTGGCTACACGGCTCGGGGGCGAGAGAGGAAGGGTAGAAGGGGTAGCTAGGCTCACAGAGCACCCGTAAAGGTCACCGGCGGGGTCGGGGATGAGCTGATGCGGCGACGGCGTTGAAGGGGATCTCCGGCGACGGCGAACTCGGGCGAGGTCGGTGCGGTGGACTCGGGCCTCACAAGCACGCGGGGCTCGGTTAGCTCGACGAAGTGGACAGCGACGGAGCTCCTGGACACCACGAGACGGAGCACGGGCGGCGGGGAGCATGGCTACGACGATGGAGCGGCGGCGGTGGCGTCGGCCATGGCTGGGGAGCGCGAGGGGGAGGAGCTGGAGAGGAGAGGGGGCGTCTGGGGGGTTCGGGGGAGAGAGAGGGGTTGATCCACGTCGTTAGCCGGGTGAGTGGAGCGGCGAGGCGGCGAGCAGGTGCGTGGCACCCATGCGGTGCTCGCCGTCGAGCACCTTGCCTGCCTGCCTGGCGGGCAAGCAGCTTGCTGGCGCGGCGCTGGGCTGGGCCGGCAGGTGGGCCGGGTTGCAGGCGCGAGGTAAGTTTTTCCCCTGTTTTTTTGTTTTTTATTTATTCTGTAAGTTTGTTGAATTATTAAAAATACTTAGGCAACTCCTAAAATCACCAAACTGCTCCTGGTCCAAAGTTGGAATATTTCCAACATGAAACATTTCAGTTTAGGAATATTTGAGCATTTGAAATATTTTATATAATTTTAAATGCCCAAATTCAAATACTTATCATTTAATTCAAAGACCCTAAGATGACCTAGAAAATTGTGCAACACTTTTGGCAGAGGTTCTGAACCAAGACAAAAATGATGGACATTTTAGAAGGGCATTTCAGGTTCATTGAAAAAGTTTTTAGTAAACCCTAGTTGGTTTCAGAGGGGGCTGGGGGTTCTGACATCCCCATTTCAAGTTTCTGATGAAAGGATAGACATGATGCAACACTCTAATGCATGAACTAGCTAGGGTGTGGCAATAAGGCAGATAGCACCCGATATTTTCATCATATATACAGAGACGCTGGTGCTGGATAATGCATTGTAATGCTTTTGGCACCCAGCATGATTTGAGGTCTTTCACGTGGGGAGATAATCCCTCTTTTTTTTGACAATCCCTCCAATCAGTCTCCTCTTATCCAACACTCCCCCTTCCCTGTTTCCTTCAGGTGGCGTCAGGCGTACGAGGTCAGAAGGCAGGATGGTTCGACGGCCAAGGCGGAGGGGAGAAAGGGCGAACTGGTCGAGGCACCCAGACCAGATGCGGGGTGAGCCGGAGGAAACCAGAGCAAGATGGCGACTGCACACGTCGGAGCGGGACACAGCTGCGGCGGTGCCAGGAAACCCGGGAGTAGAACCGGCTGTAGTAAAAACGGGCGGCGGTGGCCACTAGGGCAGCATGGCCGGCGCAAGGTCCTTGTCTCAGCATGAGAGGAAAGACCACCGGCGGTTCAGATGTGGGGTCGCGCGGGAATGGCTCAATAGCAGAGGTTCGGCCGGCTCGAGGCCGCGCGGGCCGTGTTGACGGCGCCTGACAGTTATTTACCTTGAAGATGGGCAGAGACAGAGATGAGTCGGGGGCCGCGGGCAAATTGGGATTGGAGTGCATACTGGCGAGTCGATGGCGCGGGCTAACCGGGCGGGTCAAGGTACAGCCGCAACATGGCCGTGAGAAAACGACAGTGCGCCGGTGAACCGACAGCAGCGGCTCAAGGCGACAGGTGCGTGGGTGCAGACCCGCGGCAGCGGACAGCAGAGGCAAGCGTCAGCGTCGGTTTAGAAACGACGAAGGTAATCTGGTATGCAGATGGTTGGAGAGAGCGGCGGTTCTCAGCGATGGCCGCCCGCGGCTTAGCAGTAGAAGGAGGATGAACCGTCGCGGCTTGAAAGCACAAACCGGCAGCTTGGGGCCTGCTATCCCACACGCTCCCCTGCCGGTCTTGGGAGAGGGGTCGCCGATGGTTTGGACGCGGAGGTCAATTGGATTCGGCAAGGCGAGTTACGTCCGCAGCTGGCGACTCGATCTGACCATGGCAATGTGCGGGCGCCCTGATCCGGCAATTTGTAGTGATATAAAGGTTATATCAGCCTGCTACTCGACGCGCGGCCGCAGGGAACGGCGGCCCGGAGGCATAGGCAGACCGGGCGGCTCAGCCACCGGCATAGGCGATTTGCAGCTGTATAGGAGCACGTAGGAGAGTCAGACACCAGGGGCACACAAGGGCAGCCAAGCCCGACGCTGCTGAAGAACGGAAGCGCGGGCTGAACCAGCGTCAAACGGAAAGGCTCGGCGCTTCAGGTGTGCAGGCGCTCTTTGACGGGGCACTGCGATGAGAGGAGAGCCGGACAAGTCGCCGTAAACAATCAGCGCGGGTGTGTAGAGCAGGAGTTGAGGGCGGCGGCGATTCAGACGGGAAGGCAACGGTGACCGTTGCAACATCTGGTTCAAGGGTAAAACGAGACGGCACCGGCAACTCACAGCCACGGGGTGGCTCTTGCAACATTGGAGAGGCGCACTGCGGCGACTCAAAAGAAGGTTGGGGCGGCTCCAACCGGTGTAGCAGTATGTGGAAGACTTGCATGGCTGGCGGAAGGCACGGTCGGCGAGTGAAGACTCAAAGCCGGCCGACGCGGCAGCGCAGAGCACTGCGAGGGTGACCTGGCGGCGATTTGGCGGGGCCGCTCCGTGGTGATCCGGTGGCGATTCGGCGAAGCGCTCGGCGGTGACCCGACGATGATTTGGCGAGGCGCTCCATGGATGGCGGTTTGCCGGTCGCCGGCTTGGGGTCGGAACGGTGGCGGAGGCCGGCTTGAAGCGTGGGCGCGGGCGCGGTCAATCATGGCGGCGGGACCATGGCTGAAACAGCGCGAGGCCAGCGGTTTGAAGGCGTTACAGCTCGATGAAAACCGGAGCGAAGCCGGTCTTGCTCGGCCTGATTGCGAACTAGCGGCGACGCAGCAAGACGGTTGGTGGGTAACGCAGGGCGCACGGGGCTGAGCGGGAGTCGACCCGGCAGGCGCAGGAGCGCGGCGCTCCGAAGCTGACGGCGGTTTGACGGCAGTGGCGGGTCAGCCGAGGCGGACCGAGGCTAGAATTGCGGAGCTACGAACCGGCGAGGTAGGCCGAAGCGCATGGTCCGCCAGTAAAACGGATGTGCCTCAGGGCCGGCCACAGCAGGAGCGATGGCGAGGCCAGCTCGTGGTGGTGGAGGTAACTCGGTGAGGCAGCTCCGCCAAAGCCAGCAGAAACAGCACCGGCGGAGATCGGGCTACAGACGTGTAAACCACCAGCCGGGTCCAACAGGAAGGCGGAGCCAGCCTGCGGGTGCGGCAAGGGGAGGTGGCTGTTATCAGCGGATCAAGGCCGCGGTGGCTCATCGGCATCAACAGGCCTATGACGATGACTTAGCGGATGCCCGGCGCGAAGCGAAGCAAGGCGGTCGACTGTGGCAAAAGTGGCGACTCAAGGGCGCCGGGTATCTCAGCCTTCTCCAAAAAGTACACTTTATGCAGAGACTTGCTTGAACAGCACCACAGGGCACAACAATTGAAGATGGAAAGTGTCCCTGTAGCTTCCACGTGATCACAAGGAGTACTAGCGGAGAGTAATATGAGATGATTAGGTTTGAAGTTTCTTCGGTCAACTGGCTACACACATTAATCTTTGATGTGTGTGCTCGGACAAGCGATGGATCGGAGTTTGAAACCGGAACAGCCTGGCAACAAGGATGATGGTAACTTTTAAGTTAGATCTGAGGCGGAGCCGCCCACCAACTCAGGAGACGGGCGCGCAGCCGGCGAGTCTGAGTCCGGATCAAGCTCGATCCCGGCTTGTATCATACTCCCCCCGTTCCTTGATATAAGGTGTATAGATTTTTGAGAAAAAGTCCAAAATATATGGTGTATCACGTTGCACCACTCGTTTGGAAATTTTTTTTAGGGATTTGATTACATTTCCTTATATAGGGAAAGCTTCTCTATTTTCTCATGTCAATTAGCCAGGTGGAATCTCGGCCAAAACTTCTGAAATTTTGCATCTATGTGCATTCTTTAATTTCCGTGCCAAAAACTATACACCCTATATTTAGGAACGGAGGGAGTATTGTTATTCTGGAATCTCTCCTTGATGCTTCTTGAGTCTTCACGTGATGCATTGGAGTTTATTTAGTCAAAACTTGCTCTCGTTAGAACTCCCGTATTAGAAATAGTATATAGCACTATTCCAAAAAAACCATCAGATCCCGTAAACCGTGCAACTATCAGCACTTGACCATAACTTTCGTGAGTATAGCAGCAGTAATGATTCAATCCTCCCGGGAGTTGAGGCAGATCCTTCCAACTGATTCTTCTTCATCCGAAAATTTTGCGAACCTCTTGATCTCTGAAGAAATCCCTCCAAGAACTCAACACCGCCGTACGCAGGCCCCATGGTGGGCGCCAACTGTCGTGGAATTAACACGTCAGATGTCCTTAGCGTGAGGACTTAGTCGTGAGGCCAACACATCTATGTGGTAGCTTGAGAGGGGTTGAGCGGGATCGAGAGACGCAACACAAGACAAGGGTTTAGACAGCTTCGGGCCCCGGGAAACATCATCCGGTAACAACCCTACATGCTGTTTGAGGCTAGATCTCATTATCATGACGAGGGAGTCACCGTAAACCGGCTCACCTCTAGTTGTCTCTAGCCCTAGAGATTGTTTCTTACTTGTCCCCTTTGAGGAGCCCTGCCCCTCCTTATGTATGTTGAAGGGGCGGGTTACATGTGGAGTCCAACTCGGACTTTAACTTAAACTATTTTGACTTCCCTTCCTGGGCTTCTTAACGTCTGCCGGTTTAACATTGTCTGCCGGTTTAAATTTGTCTGCCAGTTTAACATTCTCTACCGGTTTAACATCCTCCTCGCCGGTTCACCGTTTGTCTTAGCCATCTGTCTTGACTCTCCGCCGGTTTATCACCAACTGGTTTACCGTCTGTCTTAGCCATCTGTCTTGACTCTCCGCCGGTTTACCATCCGCCGGTTTACTAAGTCCCAGCCGGTTTACAACTCCAGCCGGGTCATACCGCGGGGTATATCCTCGAAAATCACCAAAAACCACTTCCAGACCTTAATTATCGACCGGGTAAGCTGATTTACCAGGCACTACACCATGAAAAAGGGTGTTTGACGGTTTAAGATTCTTATCTGTTAACCCCATACTCCGGAAGGTTTCGTAATACAAGATATTGATACTGCTTCCTCCATCCATGAGCACCTTGGTGAACTTATAACCTCCAACCTGTGGTGCAATCACCCAAGCTAGATGGCCAGGATTGTCAACCCGGGGCGGATGATCCCCCCGGCTCCAAATGATGGGTTGTTCAGACCAGCGCAGATAACGGGGTACTGCCGGTTCAACAGAATTTACTGCCCTTTTATGAAGCTTTTGATCGCGCTTGCACAGACTAGTAGTGAAGACATGATACTGTCCACCATTTAACTGCTTTGGATTGCTCTGGTAACCCGAGTGTTGCTGATTCCCCTGATTATTCTGCTGATTGTGACCACCTTGGTTGTCCTGGTTGCCCTGATTATTCTGAAATCCAGAGTTTGAACCGCCGCCAGCGTAACCCGGCCCGTGAAATTCAGGACCTGAACCGCCAGATGGACCCTGATCATACCGGAAGAGATCAGAATTTTTGAACTCCTTCATGATGAAGCAATCCTTCCAGAGGTGCGTGGCCGGAGTCTCCTTCGTCCCGTGCTTTGGGCAGGGCTGGTTTAACAGACGCTCCAGATTCATACCTCCACCGCGCTGGGGTGGTTTACCCTTACAACGATGTGTATTGCCCTGTACATTGGTGTTAGCCACAAAGTCCGAATTATCCGCTTTGCGCTTACCATTGTTCCCATGGCTTCCTTGGTTATGCTGCTATCCCTTCGCACCGCCGTTCTTCTTTCCGTTTTCCGGTTTCTCCTCGTCAGAATCGGGATCCTTGGTATTATTAGAATCGGCATACTTAACCAAGGCCGCCATAAGCGTTCCCATGTCATTGTAGTGGCATTTGAGCCGTCCCAACTTCATCTTCAGCGACTTAAACCGGCAATTACGCTCCAATGTGACAATCACTGTATCAGCATTGATGCGGTCCGACGAATACATGACCTCTTAAACTCGGCGCACCCAATGAGTTGTTGACTCGTTCTCTCCTTGAACACATGCATCTAAATCCACAATGGACATGGGTTGTTTGCAAGTATCCTTGAAATTCACTATAAACCGGGCCTTCAATTGGTCCCATGACCCGATGGAGTTAGCGGACAGGCTCCTTAACCAAGTGCGGCCTGTCCCTTCCAACATCATGGTGAAGTATTTTGCACATGCCGCTTCATCCACATCCAGCATCTTCATTGCCATCTCGTAGCTTTCAACCCATGATTCGGGGGGTTGATCGGCGGTGTAATTAAGCACCTTACGGGGGCCCTTGAAATCCTTGGGCAACCGCACATTGTGGAGAGCCGGGATGAGACACGACACTCCCCAGGAGCTGAAGGCAAGCCCTCTTTCCACTGACGCTGCTGGTTGAACCGGGGAGGGTTGATGATGACCTATGTATTGTGTTGCTAATGCGACCTCCCTTCGCGCTCTGCCATTATCCACTACGTCCTGAGAATTTTCACCCCCACGCGCCGGATTAGGCCCTCGAGGGGCATTATTGCGCCGCGCACTGCTTGACGCCTCCGGTTCGTCCATGTGCCTGCTATAACTTTTGCTCAGACGGGGGGTTGAATGGATTCTGTCTCGGCTATAGGAATAAGCCTGCTGCTGCACAACAACGGTTTGAAGAAGATCCCTGGCCCGCCGCGTCTCAACCGCCGCTAGTGAATCACCCTCCATCAGAATAGCTGCCAAGCGAGATGCCTCAGCAATCATGTTATCCAAAGGGCTAGAAAAATGACCTGGCGATGTCGATATGTACTGCGGCGGGTTATCCATCCATCGAGGCGGGTCCATTATCCGTGGTTGATCCGGCACTACCCCAGGTGCCTCGGTCCGGTTTACCACTACCGGATTACTTGACCCGGCTCCCGGCGTATTGAAGAGGTTCAGTCCTTCGTAGACTGGCGGTAGACAAGACTGGTACTTCCTTCGCAGCACTTTGTTTGATGTGTTCTGATCCAACATAAGCTGGTAATTCTACGCCTGGATCTGCTGTGACTGGGCATCTAAAGTAGCCCGTTCCTCAGCCATCCTAACTTCCTCAGCTGCTAGGTCCTCCTTGGCCTGTGTTATCTGGTTCTTTAGCTTGGTAACCTCCGCATTATGCCGATCCTGCATTTCTGGGGTGACTGCCATGGTTAACAAGGTCGCCCAGGCATCCAAAAAACCAGAAAGAACTTGAGCCAGTCGGCGCGCAGGGCCTCCTTCCACGGCTGCTGACCCGGACATCATTGCTGATGTGGATGAAGACCGCAAGGTGGGCTGTGTTTCGACCATGAAGACTGCAACCCGGTTCGGCAGTTTAAAGGGGTCCGAAATACTGTTGCCATCGGAATAGCCCCCAATCCGGCCGTCTTGCAATTGGTACAGCGACTCGGTTTCACGAGTGGATGACTCGCCATATGAGTAGATGGCCGTCTCACCATCGGACACCGCTTCAGATCCCGCAACATGGATGAATCCTATGAATGCACGCTTCATGGCAGGCTGAACCCGGGAAGGACTTGCACGCTGAGCCGTCTCGATGAGGTCGGTGGAAATGTCCGGCTCAGGGCCCGGTTCGCCGATCTTGCCGATGAAGACATGAATTCCGCCAAAGGGGACCCGGTACCCGTACTCGATTGAGCCGGCCTCGGGGCCCCATCCCGCGTCGTCGATGTAGAGCTTGCCGCGATTTCTCTTGGTCATCCGGCCAACCGTGTATCCCTTGAGTCCTTCAAAGTTTCCCTTCAAGAACTCGAAACCATCATGCGATAGCCCCACGGTGGGTGCCAACTATCGTGGAAATATCACGTCAGATGTCCTAACGAAAGGACTTAGTCATGGAGCCATCGCAACGAGATTAGCTAAAAGGGGTTAAACCAGACAAGGGACACGGGAGTTTTATACTAGTTCGGCCCCTTACGATGAAGGTAAAAGCCTACGTCTAGTTGTGATGGAATTACTTGGGTTTTGATGACCAGGGAGCGAATACGCTTTGCCTGAATCTCGAGTTGTTGTTTCTTGTCCATGAACCGCCGCCGGGTCATCCCCTTATATACACAGGTTGACGCCCGGCCGATTTATAAAGTCCCGAGGCCGGCTTATACATGTGTCCGGCTCGGTCTCTCCCTTTCCCAAACTTACAATACAAGTTTATACAACTATGGCGGTTTACAATTATAGGCCTTAATCCGCCTTTGGGCTCTGGGCCTCTAAGCTTTATCAGTAAAGCACCATCTTCTTTGTCTTCATGGGCTTCAATATAGATGAGCGTGAACCGGCCCCTCCTAGGCGGTTTATACTCAGTAGTTATATCCTCAACAGTAAGGTAGACGTGGATGCTCGTTCTCCCAAAATTTGAACGAACCGTTAAACATCCTCTCTGCTCGGTGGAATTCGCCCGAGCAAATAAATGGGAGACGCGAAATTACCGTCCTATGTGGGACATGCATCAATTGGCCCGTTGTACATCGATGGTAGGTTCGTAACTTCATCCAAGCGTGCCTTCTCCTCGGCCGAAATGACATGTGCCGAATAATTCATAAACTATGGTCGGTAAAACACTCTCTCCTCGCCCGAAATAGCTCGCCCCCACTACTTCAAAACACGCTCTCCTCGCCCGAAATCGCTCGCGCCCACTATAGTTCAAAACACGCCCTCCTCGCCCTCCTCGCTCCCTCCCACTATTTGGAGAGAAGCAAAGTTACTCTACTATCCCCGACCCTCAGTACACAGACCCAAGCCGAGAAGCCTATAGGCAAGGGTCGAACTGTAACTCCCCCTCACATTTCAGACAAATGCGTCCGT
>NC_041383.1:117910145-118025465 GCF_002162155.2 Triticum dicoccoides
CCAAATCACCTTCTCCCCGGGAAGCTCCCTTCTCCCGAGCCGCGAAACCTCAACCCCACCTCCATGGCGCCCCCACCGCACCAATTTCACAGCCACCCTCCTCCTAATGCCGGAGACGTTGTCCATTTGCCGTCATGCACTGGGCCATGTGCCTCTTACTCCGTGCTACTGGTGCTGCCTCGACGACGACCGCGTGAACCGTACCAGAGCCGATTCACCCCCGCCGTTGTTCACGGCGCCGGAGCGGCTCCAACTTTGGATCCGTCCAGAGTCCTGGCGCTGCTTCCCCGTAGCCATCGACCGTAGCGACATTGCTCTTTCCCTACCACCGGTCGCCACTGCAATCGCGCCGGCCTCACCGACTCGGCAGCTGGACCTGCCTACTTCACCATGCCACCAGATAGGTCGCACCCTCATCTCAAATCACTTTATTTAGGTGTCAGTTATCTGAATTTTTATTCTGGGCCAATCGATTCCCAATGGGAAGCAGCACCCCTCGAGGCTGCGGAGCTCCTAGGTTGTCGGTTGGCTGGTGTCTAACGTAAGGGTGCGGGGCCGCAAGTTCACCGCAGAAGCAGCGCTTAGATGGCTATATTTTAGAGTTGCGTGGGTTGAAGGTACTGCCGCCGCCGGATCTGGATGACGGGGAGTCTTTGTAGATTGGCCCGGGGGCGGCGCAACCACAACGGTGCGGTGGGGCAGGGAGCGGGGTTTTGGCCAGGGCCACGGACAGCGGAGGCAGCCTGCTCTACCATTGGTCGCTGGCTCTTCCGGGAAGATTCTGAACAGTGTCAGCCGGGAGGCACAAGACGGCCATCAAGCCATCCGGCGTAGATCGGATAGTACCAAAATAAAATAAAATCGTGTGACCCCAATTTAGTCTTCAGACAACAGACGTGTGACCACTCTCATACCTTACTGTTGATCTCTTAGTGTATTTCTTCAGACCAAAGAGATATGTCGTTCTTAACATTATGCTTATCTACATCTTCAGACACACCATCTTCCGACTCACCGCAGCTGCTCCAACAAGGGAAGCATACACCAGAAGGGAGCTATAGTCCTCACTCAACAGTTCCCCGCATCGAATGCGCGTGCCTGACATGGACAGCCACAACAACTGCAGGGCCATCGACAAGTCAGCACATGATGCTCACTCCTATGGATGGCAGCCAGATAGGTTGTACCCTCATCTTACTTGTGTGCAACATTTATGGCTTTGTTATTCATCTAAGCATGGAAAATAGATCATCACATTTCACTATATATTCATGTTGATCTCTTACGGGTCTTGTTCAGGAGTTAACGTTGTTCCATAGTTCAGCTAAGATACTTGTTTTTAGGTAACGCTGTTCCATAGTTATCATCCATCAGCCAATGCTATCCCACAGGCTGGTGATTATAATATTATACCACTTCTAGTATTACCTATGTTGTTATTTAATACTTTTGTGTGCCATCTAGTTAATCTCGAGTACAAACGATACATATTATGTAGCTTTCATCTGTGTTCTCCCTTTAGTTTATGAGACCTGTTGCTGCTAGTTAACCCCAGTCCTACTATTTATGTCGTCTCCTACAGGCACTCATTACATAAATCTAACTACTAGTTGTCTTCCATGCATGTTAGATATAATTGCACACACTGATATATCCACAAGAACCTCACGGAGCAATGTAAAGGCCAATAAACTTGATGTCAATGATACCCAATATGATGGAACATGTAAAGGTAGTTCTTTAGAAGACTTGCAGAAAGATGATGAATCCTCTTCACCCCACAAGGTCCTTGCTCTAGCTTGGCCTGTGATATGGGTACAACATGCATATAATGTCCTGGAGTGTATCTACTCTGTTGCAATGCCATGTGCTTAGCATGCTGATCATGCATGTAAATATGGCATGCCTTCGTGTTTTTCAGTACCTATTCCATTCATGATAACATGTTTTCAAATTTAAGTACTGCCATTCTACTCTATCACAATGCCATCTGCTTAATTTGGACATCATGCTTCTGAATATCTTATGCATTGTTATTCATCAGTATGTACTTCATCTATCTACCATACCATGTTTTTTTACATTGAAGTGTTGTTCTAGTGCTCTGTTGCAATGCCATCTTAGTTTCCCAATCATACACGTGTATGTTGCCTTAGTTATTTCTGTATGTATTCCGCTAGCATACAGTTTTACATTCAACTAGTGTTTTTTTTGTTGTGTTGTCCTGTCGTATCCCAAGCTCTTACACCATACTCCCTCTGTCCGGATTACATGTTGCCGAAATGGATAAAAAATGATGTATCTAGAACTGAAATACGCCTAGACCCATTCATTTATTTCCGGATGGAGGGAATACATGTCAATATGTCATGCCTTTCTATGCTTCAGTACCTATTCCATCTCTTTGTTGTCGCATGTTTTATAATTAAAGCACCATTCTTCTATACTAGGCATGCAAGGGGAAGACGACTATGTTAGAATCTGAAGGGTTACAAACAAGGCCTTTGCAAAAGATCCAAACGCCAGGAGATAATAAACCAACTCTAGTTTTTATAGATACTGCTTCAGCACAGAGAAATCCAACTCCTACTGATAATAAGCAGATTCCAGTGGCCAAACAACTAGTACGCTCCATTCCAGCAAAAATATGTCAACTCCATTCTAAGAAGCGTGTGCCTATCCTTGCATCATGAAATTTTATAGCATGCTGATCATATTTTCTACATGTTTCTTACCCATCTCTCTTTTAGAAAATAAGCTTAACAGATAGAAGAATTTCTGCAATGGTATCGTTTATGAGGAAAGATTCTTGCAGGAATTCTATGTGCTCCAATGTAGATGTAAGTACATGTTGTATATCACTAACTTTTTACATCAGCATATATTTTGTTAATCGGCGTGAATCCAACCTTTATTTGATCTAAATTTACTTGTAGCAAAATGTATGATTAAAGGCCACAATGTTGATTTTTGTAAGGAAAACTGCCTGGTAGTTTTGCATCCTGAGATGCATGAGTGTACTATCTCATATCAGTGGGTTTGAATACTTTGGTTCTGCAGTGGGTTTTTCAGTGGTTTTTTTACTGTGTTGTCTTGTCGTATCCCTAGCTCTTACATCATACTTCCTCCGTCCGGATTACATGTTGTAGAAATGGATAAAATTGGATGTTTCTAGAACTAAAATATGCCTAGACCCATCCATTTATTTCCGGATGGAGGGAATACATGTCAATATGTCATGCCTTTCTATTCTTCAGTACCTATTCCATCTCTGATGTAGCATGTTAACCGAATCACTATTCTTCTATATAAGGCAGGCAAGGGGAAGACGACTATGTTAGAATCTGAAGGGTTACAAATCAGGTCTTTGCAAAAGATCCAAACTCCAGGAGATAATAACCCAACTCCAGTTTTTATAGATTCTGCTCCAGCACAGAGAAACCCAACTCCTACTGATAATAAGTAGATTCCAGTGGCTAAAGAACTTGTCCGCTCCAGTCTAGCAAAAGAATGTCAACACCATTCTAAGAAGCGTGTGCGTATCCTCGCATCATGAAATTTTATAGCATTCTGACCATATTTTCTACATGTTTCTTACCCATCTCTCTTTTAGAAAATAAGGTTAAACGATAGAAGACTTCCTCCATTGGGATCGTATTCGAGGAAAATATCTTGCGGGAATTCTCTGTGCTCCAATGCTGATGTAAGTACCTGTTGTATATCACTATATTTTTACATCAGCATGTATTTTGTTAATCGGCGTGAATCTAACCTTTATCTGATCTCAAATTAGTCGTAGCAAAATGTTAAAGGCGCCAATGTTGATTTTTGTAAGGAAAACTGCCTGGTAGTTTTGCATATTGAGCTGCATGAATGTACTATCTCATATCACGAACATTACTGAATTGTAGTGCTTCTCTGGTTGCCCATTCATTCATTGTGTCAATGTTGCTTTCGTCTTACCTTACCTGGCTGATGATAGTTGTGCCATATTGTGTTAATTTGGTGTAGGCTAGTTGCCCAAATGTTCGTTGTGTCAATGTTGCTTACCTATTATCTGACTTGGCCAATGATAGCAATGCTAGTGTGTTAATTTTGTGCAGGCTGCTGAAGATAAGAAGACAAACTCTGAAAACAGCAAGGCAACCCCATTGTTTCTTTCCAGTAAATCTAGGACAGGTAATATGGCAATAACTCATGATTAATCTGTTTGGTTCCCGTCCTAATTTATGTTATGATTCAGTGGTCGAGACACTCTCCACTATCAATAATACAAGCCTGCCAAAATCGCCATCTGAATCTGTTCATTATCCTCTGTCTCGAATGCAATGAAATAAATGTATGTTTGTGAACCAATTAATGGCTGAAGCAATGATGGAAATGGTGGATGAATCAGAGGTGCAGAGTCGTGCGACACAACAACTGATCAGTATTTTCAGAGACAGTGTAGCAAAGCAGCAAGAACTTGCCCACATGCTTATGGGCGTCATCTGTGCTGAGGTTGCAGATTGTGACGTTGTAGATGGTTAGGTTCTGCTCATTTATTTGCACTGGCATCAATCTTTGATTGCCCAGTGGATGTAATTTCCTGTAATATATGCTGGATGTGCAACGTTATTCCCTGTATGCCGTACCTTGGCTTTTGGTTTTGGTCCTGTGCATAATTGCTCGTCCTGATGGGCTCAAATTATCTAATTTGGCCTAAAGACATGTACAAACTTTAGTGGGCCCATTAAGTTAATGGGCCGTTACTAGACCGGAAGTTAGTGGTCGGCCCTCTTACCTCCTGGGTCGTTAACAAGCCGACATTGAAATGGGTAACAGGTGGGCCCAATTTATTTCACGGGCCGTTACTAAGTTTGGGCTACATATGGCCCAACTATACTGTAGGCCTTTAGCAGGCCGAAAGAGACAGCAGGCATGTACTGGACCATGAAGAGCATGGGCCGCTAAGAGGCCGAAAGTCAGGTCGTATTGTAAATGACCCAACTGTGTTGTGGGCCTTTAGCAGGCCAAAAGAGAAACCGGGCTGGTATTGGACCATGAAGGGCATGAGCCGTTAAAAGGCCAAAACTAAGGTCCGACTACAAATGGCCCAACTCATTTATGGTCCGTTAACATGCCGAAAGGCACACAGGACTGGGAATTGGCCCAACAGTTAAATGGGTCGCTAAAAGGCCAAAACTCAGGTCCGACTACAAATGGCCCAACTGATTTATGGGCCTTCAACAGGCTGAAAGTGACACCGGGCCAGAAATTGGCCCAACACTTAAATGGGCCGCTAAAAGGCCAAAACTCAGGTCTGACTACAAATGACCCATCAGATTTATGGGCCGTCAACAGGCTGAAAGACACACCGGGCCAGAAATTAGCCCAACATTTAAATGGGTCACTAAAAGGCCGAAAGATGTACATCCTGAAAATTGGCCCATCCATTGAATGGACCGTTAACAGGCCTAAATCTCATCGGGCCGATATTGAGCCCAAATATATAGCGGGATGTTAACGGGCTCGAACTGACGATGGGCTGCAATGGTGTCAAATCTTTAACGGGCCGTTGACGGGCCGAATTGGCACGTCTCGTATGGGCCGTGGGCTTAAATGGACCTCTCACAAGTAGGCCTTATATGGGCCAGCCTGCTAATTTTTACTGGGCCGGCCTTTTTCACCGGAATGGGCCATTGTTGGTCCGTGCCACATGTCGACCTATCATAGGTGCCTCCTGTCCAATGAGTGGATGACATCTGTCCCAACGGTGAGGCAACACATGTTTCCTTCGGCCAATGTTGATTTTACATGTGGAAAATCCCCATTGGTCCGGGCTATTAACGGGTTATCGGATCCATAACCGAACCCGATAGCTTAATGGCGTTCCATTACGGTGGATGCCACGTGTCAGTCACCCTTGACGAAAGCACTTCTGTGACGCGCGATTTATCGTCATGGAAGTGGACACTTCCGTGATGATAATTTTGGTAATGTCATGGAACACTTCTACAACAGCAAAGGTATGACTATCTTGATTCTGTCATAAAATCATCATGGATGTACATGTATGACAAAAAACGCGGCCTACTATGATAAACACATATCATCATGGAAGTGTATTTTTTTGTAGTGTGTATGGCTATCCTATGATGTTTGAGTAGATCCGTTTTTGTCCTATAGGTTGATTGATGATCGTGATTGGTTTGAGTTGCATGTTTTATTATTGGTGCTATCCTATGGTGCTCTCCATGTCTCGCAAGCGTGAGGGATCCCTGCTGTAGGGTTTGCAATATGTTCATGATTTTCTTATGGTGGGTGGCGTGAATGAACAGAAGCACAGACCCGAGTAAGTAGGTTGTTTGCGTATGGGATAAAGGGGACTTGATGCTTTAATGCTATGGTTGGGTTTTACCTTAATGAATCTTTAGTAGTTGTGAATGCTTGCTAGAGTTCCAATCATAAGTGCATATGATCCAAGAAGAGAAAGTATGTTAGCTTACACCTCTCCCTCAAATAAAATTGCAATAGTGATTACCGGTCTAGTTATCGATTGCCTTGGACAAATAACTTTCTCGTAACAAAAAGCTCTCTACTAATATTTACTTTATTTTCTCTTTATCTAAATAGCCCCTAGTTTATATTTACGTGCTCTTTATTATCTTGCAACCCTATCCAACAACACCTACAATGTACTTCTAGTTTCATACTTGTTCTAGGTAAGCGAACGTCAAGCGTGCGTAGAGTCGTATCAGTGGCCGATAGGACTTGAGAGAGTATTTGTTCTACCTTTGGCTCCTCGTTGAGTTCGACACTCTTACTTATCGAAAGAGGCTACAACTATCCCGTATACTTGCCGGTTATCATATATCTTCACAAATTCTTCAAAAAGACCTCATACGGACTCCTCACTAACAAGAAACCCAATGTAAGTTATTTCAAAGTCTTTGGTGCTAAATGCTAGATTAGAGATCCTCACCATCACTCTAAATTGCACCAAAAGCACATGAGGGTTTTATGCTTGGTTACGGAAAGGACGCGCACACCTACAGAGTCTTCAACATCAATCATCACAAGGTTGTTGAAACTGTAGATGTGCGGTTCGATGAAACTAATGGCTCACAAAGAGAGCACCTACCTCCTGTGCTAGATGAATTGTCACCTGAGGAATCCATCAAGTTCAAAGCTACTGAGGATGTCATCCCTACTGAAGAATCTTTTGAAGAAGATATTCCTGATCATGAAGAAAATCATACTAGTGCTGCTGAAGAAACTGGTCCTGAAGAAACTGCTGGGCCTAAGCAAAGTCATCAACCCACACATCCTTGCATTGCAAACGAAGTGCAAGTCGAGAAGATCATCGATGACATTCGAGCACCAGGTCCCCTCACGCACTCAAAATCTTCACATTTATCTAACTTTTGTGGGCATTTTGCTTTTGTCTCTATCACAGATCCCACTAAAGTAGATGAAGCATTCATGGAATCTGAGTGGATTCAAGCCATGCAAGATGAATTGCATCAATTCGAGCTCAACAACGTGTGGGGGCATGTCAAGCGACCAGACCCACGCAAGCACAACATCATCGATACCAAATGGATCTACCGCAACAAACAAGACAAAAATGGCCTCGTGGTGAGGAATAAGGCTCGTCTTGTAGCTCAAGGCTACACACAGGTTGAAGGAATTGATTTTGATGAAACTTTTGCACCTGTTGCTAGACTTGAGGCTATTCACATATTGCTTGCTTATGCTAATGTAGCGACCAGACCTCAAACAGTCTGATCTCTGTGCATCAGTGTCATCCCTGGATCAGTAATGCTCACACGCACAATACACGAAGGATTTATAACAGAGTAGCAATCACACAGTTATTATATCGAATAGTCTCAAAAGAGAACTTATTACAATAAATATGGCTTAAGGCCATCTAAAATCGATAACAGCGGAAGGCTTGGAAGATAAAGTGAGTCCATCAACTCCAACGACATCACTAAGTGAAAGATCACGACCTAAGGCACCTTACTCATCATCTGAAAAGTCTGCAACATGAATGTTGCAGCCCGAAAACGGGTCAGCACATGGAATATGCTGGCAGTGTAACACAAGAGAGTAATGAACAGAATAATGTTATCACTACATGCATATATGGCTGGTATAAAGCTCCATGGTTACAGTTATGCATAAAGCCAATTTTTTCCTACAACAAAGGAATACAATTTATTTAACTATCATGGTGGTTGTTAAACATTGAGAAGGTTCACCCAACTCAATCCCAATTAAGCATCATCATTAAACCCAATCTAATTTATAATTAAGAGTGATGAGATCAACATGATAATCCAAGAACCAGATACTCAAGATGTCCATAACCGGGAACACGGCTAACCATGATTAGTTTATACACTCTGTAGAGGTTTGCACACTTTTCCTCACAAGACTTGAATACATTCTTGATTGGAGAAACTCTTTACTCTGGGTGGACAGTTACACCTGCTTTCCCCTAGATCTGCTAGCCCATCACTGAAAGAGGTCTTGCAACTTACTCAACTATGCTAGAGCCCATAATAGCTTGTGGCTGCACACGGAAGTTTCTAGCATGAATAATCTTATGATCCCTTTGAGCCTGCGTGGCGGTCCATAGGATAATCACACGGTAACCCCAGGATTTCCAAAAAAACAGACAGCACTGGGTTCCCCAGGTGCCTCAATCCACCCAGATGTGTATTTAAGTAGCCACCTTAAGTTAACCATTAAATAACAATACTCACATCTGTCATGGATACACTCACCCAATCCACGTCTACAAGCATAGCATAGCAATATAAGCAACGTAGAAGTAACTCCCAAAGGTTTGATAATAAACAGGACAATAGGTACTACCTCATCTACTTCCCAAAACCCACATGTTAATCAGATCCTAACCATGCAATTTTTTGAGGATTGATCTAATGCAATAAAACTGGGTAGTAAAGAGGTATGATCAAAGTGTTACTTGCGTTGCTGATGTTCCGTAAAACCTAGAGACTCGTAGTAGCACGCTTCGCACTCCGGGTACTCTATCGCAAACAAACAAGCATACAATAAGCACTCAACTAGAAGCATGGGTAAAAGTCAAATAAGAGATATAACCAGAAAGTTCAACTTAAGAACTCCGGTTGGCAAAAATAATCAAATCAAACGAAGCAACGAAACTCAAACTGCAAAAGAAACAAGCTCCGTTTACTAATATGGACGTAAGTCAAATTTTACAGTAGTAAAATCTTGTTCAAGTTGGTTAAACAGAAAGAGGGCTTCGAGACGAAACTCTAGGCGCTTGAATCGCCTGATTCTGATAAACGAGCAAAAAGATAAACTAAAATAAAAATCAGGGCAGAAATCACGATCGAAAATAATCGCGAAAAATCCCTGGAAAAAGAAAACTGACGAACAGGATAACGAATGAACGTTCTCTGTCTGCGGCTAACAGGTGAAAATCGTTCGTTAAAACGAACAAATGAACGGGCGTTCGCTAATTAACTAAACCGAAAAAATAAAACCGATCTAATAATAGAAATAACCGTGGGTTCTTAAAAAAATCATACGGTTTTCCGAAGAAAACTGGCGGGCTGCTCCGGCGGCTACCTCGGCGGGACGGCAGTGGCGGGCAGCAGCCCCGGCGTCGGGAGCGGGCTCCGGCAGCGGCGGGGTCGGGCGGTGGCGGGATCGGGCGGGGCGACGGGGCTGGCGGCGCGCGGGGCTCCGTTGGCGCGGGCGACGGGCGGCGGCGGCGGACCTCGCGATGGCGGCGGCGACGGGGCTAGGGTTAGGGTTTGGCGGCGGGTGGGCTGGGGCGGCTCGGGCCTCGCGGGCGCGGGTTATAAGGCCGGCCAGGGCGAGTCCTAGTCGGGCATGGCCCGGCTTGGTCGGTTCTCCTTTTTTTTAAATAATTCCGTGCACAGAAAAACAAATAAAAGAAATACTAAATGGACTCCAAAAATCTTGAAATAAATTTTCCCCGTCCTCTAAAAATATAGCGGACAAAGTGAATATTTATTTGGGCCTCTAATGCAATTTTGAAAAACACATATTTTTCCTAATTCAAATTAAATAGCGATAAAACTTCGAATAATTTTTTTATTTGATTCTAATATTAAATCTCCAATATTTATTTATTTTGGGAAAGTCATTGTATCCCCTCTCTTTTATTTTTATGAAAGAAATATTCGCAGATAAAATAATAAAATCAAATGATCCTCTTTTCAAAATTTGAGAAAACTCAAATATGAAAATAACGAAATCCCCAACTCTCTCCGTGGGTCCTTGAGTTGCGTAGAATTTCTAAGATCAAGCCAAAATGCAATAAAATATGATATGCAATGATGATCTAATGTATAACATTCCAAATTGAAAATTTGGGATGTTACTAACCTACCCCCCTTAAGATGAATCTCGCCCTCGAGATACGGGTTGGCTAGAAAATAAGTGAGGGTGGTCCTTCTGTAGGTCTTCCTCTCGCTCCCAGGTGGCTTCATCTTCGGTATGGTGGCTCCACTGAATTTTGCAGAACTTGATAACCTTGCTGTGTGTGACTCGGCTGGCAAACTCGAGAATCTTCACTGATTTCTCCTTGTAGGTCAAATCGCTATCCAACTGAATCGCTTCTAGTGGCACTGTATCTCTCAGATGAATATCAGCCATCTCTGTGTGGCACTTCTTCAACTAGGAGACGTGGAACACATCATGAACTCCTGACAATCCTTCTAGCAATTCCAGCTTGTAAGCAACTTCTCCTATACGTTCCAAAACTTTGTATGGTCCCACAAAACGTGGTGCTAACTTTCCCTTAACTCCAAAACGCTTAACTCTATCTCCGACTTCGTAAACTGTCTCCTTGCATTTAGAATCCGCATAGCTCTTCTGCCTGGACTAGGCTACCTTGAGTCTATTGTGAATCAGCTTAACCTTCTCTTCATACTCTTTAATCAAATCTGGTCCAAACAACTGACGGTCTCTAACTTCATCCCACAACAATGGTGTCCTGCACCTCCTTCCGTACAAAGCTTAGAAAGGGGCCATCTTCAAACTGGCTTGATAGCTGTTGTTGTAAGAGAACTCTGCATATGGCAAATTGTCGTCCCAACTAGATCCATAATCTAGCGCACAAGCTCTCAACATGTCCTCCAGAATCTGATTGACTCTCTCGATCTGTCCATCTGTCTGTGGATGAAAGGATGTACTGAACTCTAGCCTGGTACCAAAGTTTCGTGCAACTGATTCCAGAACTTGGAGGTAAACTGGGTTCCTCTATCTGATACAATGGTCCTTGGAACTCCATGAAGACATATGATCCTGGTCATATATATCTTTGCCAACTTAGCACTCGTATAGGTGGTCTTCACTGGGATGAAATGAGCTACTTTCGTCAACCGATCGACTACAACCCATATCGAGTCATAGCCTGAACAAGTCCTGAGCAATCCCGTGATAAAATCCATGCCTAGCTTATCCCACTTCCATTCGGGTATCAACAATGGTTGTAGCAATCCTGCTGGCTTCTGATGCTCTGCCTTCACTCTCTAACATACATCACAAACTACCACATACTCCGCAATATCCTTCTTCATTCCGGTCCACTAGAAACTATCCTTCTAATCCAGATACATCTTGGTATTTCCTAGGTGAATCGAATACGGCAAATCAAGGGCCTCCTGCAGAATCAACTTCCTGATCTCCTGGTCATTAGGCACATATACGCGATCCTCAAACCATAAGGTATCGTGCTCATCCTCACAAAATCCTTTAACCTTTCCTTTGCTCATCCTTTCCTTTATCTCGGTAATCTCTTTGTCCTTCTTCTGAGCTTCTCTGATCTTATCCATCAAAGTAGACTGAATTTCCAATGCTGCTACATAGCCTGTCGGAACTATTTCCAAACATAGCTCATGAAGATCCTCTGCTAACTCCTAGGGTAACTCTCCGGTCATGAGTGTGTTGACATGTGTAGGATCAAAAGTATGTCTAGAGGGGGGGGGGGTGATTAGACTACTTGACCAAATAAAAATCTAGCCTTTTCCCAATTTTAGTTCTTGGCAGATTTTAGCAACTTAGCACAAGTCAAGCAATCAACCTACACATGCAATTATAAGAGTATAGCAGTGGAATGTAAAAACAATTGGATATGAAGGTAAAGGGGAGGAGTTTGAGAAGGCAAACGCAATTGGAGACACGAATGTTTTTGTCGTGGTTCCGATAGGTGGTGCTATCGTACATCCACGTTGATGGAGACTTCAACCCACGAAGGGTAACGGCTGTGCGAGTCCATGGAGGGCTCCACCCACGAAGGGTCCATGAAGAAGCAACATTGTCTATCCCACCATGGCCGTCACCCACGAAGGACTTGCCTTGCTAGGGTAGATCTTCATGAATTAGGCGATCTCCTTGCCCTTACAAAATCGTTGGTTCAACTCCACAATCTTGTCGGAGGATCCCAAGTGACACCTAGCCAATATAGGAGACACCACTCTCCAAGAAGTAACAAATGGTGTGTTGATGATGAATTCCTTGCTCTTGTGCTTGAAATGATAGTCTCCCCAACACTCAACTCTCTCTCACGGGATTTGGATTTGGTGGAAAGAAGATTTGAGTGGAAAGTAACTTGGGGAAGGCTAGAGATCAAGATTCATATGGTAGGAATGGAATATCTTGACCTCAACACAAGTGTAGGTGGTTCTCTCTCAGAAAATGTATGTTGGAAGTGTAGGCATGTTCTGATGGCTCTCTCCACGAATGAAGAGTGGGTGGAGGGGTATATATAGCCTCCACACAAAATCTAACCGTTACACACAACTTACCAATCTTGGTGGAATCGAATCGTGAAACTCGGTCGGCCCGATTTAGCAAATAATGTGACCGTTAGGATTTTCGGTGGGATCGACATGCAACTTGGTGGGACCGATGTGGTTAGGGTTAGGGCATAACATAATATCGGTGAGACCGATTACACAAACTCGGTGGGACCGATTTTGGTAATAAGCTAACCAGAGAGTTGGTCAGGAAAACTCGATGGGACCGATTCGCTCATCTCGGTTGGACCGAAACATTACGGAAGGGAAACAGAGAGTTCGCATTGCAATCTCGGTGGGACCGATCGCTCATCTCGGTTTGACCAAAACGTTACGAAGGTAAACAGAGAGATTACAATCCCATCTCGGTGAGACCGAGATCCTTATCGGTGAGACCGATTTGAGTAGAGTTTGTGGCAGTGGCTAAGACATCTGAACTCGGTGGCGCCGGATAGAAAGAATCGGTGGGGCCGAGTTGGACTTTTGGTTTGGGTCATATGTGGTTGTGAGAAAGTAATTGTGGGATTTGGAGCATATCACTAAGCATTTTGAGCAATAAAGCCATTAAGCAACACCTCATCCCTCCTTGATAGTATTGGCTTTTCCTATAGACTCAATGTGATCTTGCATCACTAAAATAGAAAATGTAGAGTCTTGTGCTTTAAGCTTGAGCCAATCCTTTTGCCCTTAGCATTTTGAGGGATCCACTTTTCTCATCCATGCCATGCTAATCATTGAGCTTTCCCGAAATATTTATCTTGAAATATCATTAGCTCAATGAGCTATATGTTGTTAGGAATTACCAAAACCACCCAGGGATAGTTGCACTTTCAATCTCGCCCTTTTTGGTAATTGATGACAACATATAGATCAAAGCTTCGACAAATGATAATAAGATTGAAAGACGTTGTCGCTTTGAGAAGTATGTGAAAAGTAAGAGCTCCCCCTAAATTTGTGCATTATTTAAATTTTGCTTTGGACTGCAAATGCACAATGAGTTAGGATCATGAGTCACTCTTCCATGTCACATACATCTTAGTGGAGAGCTCAAAATGATAATAATTAAACACATGCACTCATCACCAAGCAAAGTGAATGATCATATGAGGATATAGGAGATAATATCATCCAACAAGAATAATGTAGCATAACATATGATCAAACACATGATCATCCAAGAATATCACAAAAGGCATAATGTATCAAGCAAACAAATAACAAAGTTCAACCACCAAAAAGACAAGAGAGAACAAAAGCAACACACTCTCTCTCTCTAAGCCTATGATCTATACATTTTCCTCCCCCTTTGGCAATAAGTTACCAAAAAGTTCATAAAAAATGCATAGTGCTAAACGACTCTCAGGCTTGGTCTTCATGTGACGGTGTAGAGATGGCTCCAAGGACAAAGGCTTCTGTCGATGTAGCTCGAGCTGGTGGAGGGGGTGCTAGAGCTGGTGCAGATGATGTAGCTCTGGTGTCTGGAACAGGCACTACAACAGACCTCTGTCCTCTGGGCACTCTAGCAAAAGCATTTGTGGTAGACTTGCCCTTCTTCTCCTCCACATCCTCCTGAAGTTGCTCAACTACAGTTTGGATCTCAGTAACTTTGACATCAAGAGCGTAAAACTTCTGCTCTATGATTCTCTCCAAACTCTCCTGGTTTTGAGTCAGGGTGGCCAAGCCCTTCTCAATCCTCAAGGTGGAGGCAATCAAGTAGCCAAGATGATCTTGCTTGCTCTTCAGGAAAATTTGAGATGCCTCTTCAGCAGTTGGCATCTTAGCAGCTTTCTCAGCCCTTGCTTTCTCTTTCTTCTCTTGTGCTTGCACAGATGATGGTTCATTTTCATCCATCACAATGGTGTTGTCCTCGAAATCAGGGTAGATGGGCAGGTGCTCCATGTCCAAAAGATATGTGCATGTGCCCATCTTGGAGTTTATGAGCTCCTGAATGTGTGGGGCATACCCACAACTCCTCTTCTGATCAGCACCAGTCCTTTTGATTGTTTCCACAATTAGTCTCATGACTTTGAATTTCTAAGGCATGTCAAATATATGCAGCAAGTTGATTGCATGGCCTCTGATCATCTTGTGATCACCTGACTTGGGCAGCAAAGTGTGCCTTAAGATCCAGTTGATAGTAGGCAATCCTGACAACAGGTAATGTACAGATCCAAACTTATGTGTTGCTAGTGTAGCATCTGGGATCTCTCTGTACATGTGAGCCATAGAGTTGTGGTCTTTCTTCTTCTTGGCATAGACATCCAAGTCATCCTCATTCTCTTTTGGAGCATTTATCAACTCAGACCATTCATCAACTGTGGATTGGTACCTAGTACCCTCAGACATCCAGACTAGCTTCCCATCTGGGTAGAAGTGAGTTGTGGGGTAAAACTTCATGATGAGCTCATCATTCCACTTGGTGAGCTTCTGGCCAACAACGTCATCTACTCCACAAGCATTGAAGCTGTCATACACTCCTGGATAGTGCTCTTCATTCTTCCTGATGTACTCCCAGTCAACCCATCTCATGTCACATACTATGGGCTTCTTGTCAAGAAACACTATCTCATAGAAATCTTGTTCTTCCTTAGTGTGGAACCTGTAGTCCACTGCAGTTCTTCTTCTGATAGCATAGGGATCAGTCTGTCTCCAGAGTCTCGGTCCAGCATCCTTCCTAAGCTTCGTATCCTCTGCAACTAGATGATCATCATTATGATCAGGGATCCTGGGCTTCAACTTTCTTAAGACAAGTGAATCTTCATCTTCTTCGTCATTTTCAGCCACTGGGGCCTTGTTCTTCTCTTTAGCTGGAATACTCCTGGTGTTCCTCTTAGGTGCAGACTTGGGCTTAGGAGCAGCAGCCTTGGGAGCATCTTTGGGATTACATGGAGCATCCCCTGATCTTAAAGCATCTCCCATCAGCTTCTGAGCTTTAGGTGCTGCTGCAACAACCTCTTCCTCTTCTTCCATCATTGAGGGCTTCCCAACTACTCTGGCCATGGTTTTCTTGACCCTTTCTTTCCTTTTCTTCTCAGCCACAACTAGTTCTTTGGGTTCAGATCCCAAAGTTACTTGAGTAGAGCCTCTGGCCTTAGACATTGGAACTCTTCTTGCAGGAGCCTTGGTCTTCATTCCAGGCTTTGTGGTAGCAGTTGTGCCATATTCCTTTTTCAGCACCTTCTTCTTAGAAGTGGCCTCATCCTTAATAGCCACATAGTCCTCATCTTCAGAATCTAAGGTTTTCTTCTTCCTTGCCCTGGTGGATGCCTTTGGCAAATTGCTGGGTGTGCTTATGCTACCCTCATCATAACTGCTAGAGGGACTAGTGCCCTCACTCATATGAACTTGCTCCTCAGACTTGTTCTGACTGTCACTCTGATCTGACATGATGCAAACTCTGACAGTAGACCCTGTGAATAGATGTAGATGAGGTAGAGTAGATGAGCATCACAAAGCACAAAGGTTTTTGCAAAAAATTGAGTCAAAAACTTAGTTTTAGTTTTCCACAGAAAGCATTTCGGAGCTACCAATTTGTAAACTCGGGGATATCGAAGCAGCTTTTGGAACCTAAACTAGTGAACTCAGTCAGACCGAGTCACAGTTCGGTGGCACCAAGACTGCTAGGGTTTCACAAAGAATTAAACTCTCTCAACGATTTGCAATTCTCGGTTGGACCGAAAATCGCTTGTGCAATGGCCTAAGCCAAATCGGTGAGACCGATTTCAACAACTCGGTCGGTCTGAGATGAATTCGGTGGAAACCTAACCCTAAATTTTCAATCCAATACTAATCTACGAAGTAGTTTTGCTGGATAGGAAGATTTCAAACATGCAATGTGCTAGAAATCGAAGTTAAGAATAGCACAAAGTTCAAATGTATACCCTAATGCGGCGATGGATTTGCTACGACAACAACGGCGGAGCAGAATCCCGTTGACGGCGGTGGAGACCAGCGGCGAGAGGTCGCTGGCGATGAGGAGGACGATCCGGAGACCCGAAGAGGCAGAGCAGGTTGTGCGCAGGCGAAGGGTTTTGGAAAAATTTCCAAATTTTGGCCCGGGGGAATATATAGCCTGACCCTGTCGGTGTGACCGAGTGGAACAACTCGGTGGCACCGAGATGCATTACTACAAGCAGTTACTGCAACTCGGTGTGACCAAAAAGTTCAAATCGGTTGCACCGAGATTGAAAACCTAGATCAACTTAGTGATCTCGGTATGACCGAAAAGGTTGAATCGGTCAGACCAAAACACACAAAGAGGTTTTGGAAGTTTAAGTCTATGACGAATCGGGGACTCCGAGTGCTCCTCACACAGAGTGGTTCGAATCTGACTTGACCAAACTTTGTGATATAGCATGAATAGATTTTGAGACAAGAAAAGCATAGATAGCTAGAGAAGGTTCTTAGGCATTCTTGTCCATCCACGTGGCAAAAGAAAAGAAACCAAAGAATCAAAGCTACAAGTGGATGTCCTTGAATGAGTAAATTATGCAACCAACATGCTCACACAATAAAATGGCAAATGAAACATGTGACAAAGCATGCACAAACACTTCTAGCATCTATCAAGCAATTAGCAATGACTAGGTCATCTATATATGAGTATATTGACTTAGGAGTCAAATGAGAACATTTGATCATAGGTCATACCCATCGTTTAAGCACAAGTGGGGTTACCACTTTTACATAAAGCATTGTTGTGTTCACACCATTAGAGTTTCTTTGGCTCAATTCTTTGAGTGAAGCTCCCCCTAGATGTGAGATCCCCCCTAAGAGGTATGAACTAACCTTGGGTTTTGTCGATGATGACTTCATGTAGGTGTTGAAGATGTGGATGCTCAATGTTGATGTAGATCATTTGGAGCAATCCATTGGAGTGAGTTGCACTTTCAATACCTACACGGGTAAGTCCCACAAGGAACAAACAAAGATATCCATAGACATAGAGTTATGCACACACACAAGATGATGTCTATGAAAGCATTAGGTTACCTTGTCCCTTGTCTTACCAACAAGAGGGTTTGTGACTCCTTGAACTAGTGCAAGATGTGGAAGTTGATTGCACTTGTCCTTGCCAAAATGATAAGAGTGAAATATGTTGGCGGAGTCACCCTCAAGAACTCTCTAGTTCTTCTTCTTCGGGATCCACATCATCTTAATGGGAATCCTTGGAGTTGTAGTTGTACTCGATGAAGTAGAACTTGATGTACTCTTGGGAATCCACTTGACCGAGGCCTTAGGAGCTTCTTCAAAAGCATCAATCTCCTCTTGAAGCTTGTTCTTGCCTTTTTGCTTGTGGTCTTGTGGTGGAAGATCATCTTGAGCTTGTGTCACTTTGAAAGAAGTAGGATCATACTTCTCTTGTTGAGGAACAAACTTCGTCTTGGGGTATTGATCTTCTTCCCACTCAACTCCATTGGCATTGAACTTTCGTTCAAAACCAACACCTTGGTTCTTTCGGTGCCTTCCTTGCTTGCGTACAATTTCCTCGAATTGCTTACTCCCAGCAAGGCTCTTGTAAACACCTTTCTCTATAATTCCCTTCAATAAGATATTTTCTTGCTCAAGTGTAACTTGGCTAAGGGAATCATTAGTGGAACCAAGAGAACTACTAGAAGCAACAACATTGGATTTAGCATGATTATTGTTACTACTAGAGGAAGAATCTTTCTTGTTCTTGTTACTAGACTTGACTTGAGGCATGTAAGTAGATAAGAGTAAATGCTTGGCAATGTAATAAGAACTTTTCTTGCGAAGATCATCACTGATTGCTTTTCAAAACTCATGTTCTTGCTCAAGGTTGAGCTTTTCAAAGCGTAACTTCTCATGAGTCCTTAAAAGTTCTCGATGATCTCCTAAGATAGTTTCATGAGATAACTTAAGAGTGTTTAGTTCTTTAGTTAGGAGCTCAATATTCTCATTATCATTGTCATTCGTTTTATCTTGATTAGCATGATTAATTGACGTTTCATCATAGTATTCATCACTAGAGTTGTCAACAAGTAAATCATCATCACCTAACAAGTCATCTTCATCACTATTGAAATCAACATACTCGGGATGTGATACCTTTGGGCCTTTAGCCATGAAGCATCTTACAAGTCCTTCATTTGGTGAATCAAATATGTCGTAGGAGTTGGTTGACACAAGTGCTAGACCGGCAACACCTTCATCTTGAGTATATTCGGAGTCGGAGTGATAGCTTCTCTCGGAGTGATTGTCGGAGTCGGAGCCGGATACCCATTCACCAACATGAGCTTGATGTCTTCTTTTTGTGTAGCTCCTTGATGACTTGTCCTTCCTTTCCGAATCCTTGCTTCTCCGGGATGTTCTTCATTCATAACGATCATCTCTACTCCTTATTTCTCTTGATGGTGATTCTTCACTTCTACTTCTTCTTTTTGGAGAATCTTCTCTTCTTTTGTAGGGTGCCGTACACTCATTGGAATAGTGTCCGGGTCTTCCACAATTGTAGCAATTAAGCTCTCGACTAGAAGATCTTTTGTCATTATCGGACCTTGACTTGGAACTTCTTTCCTTGCTTCTATTCTTGTAGAACTTGTTGAAGTTCTTCACCATTAGGCTCAATTCTTCATTAAAGGTTTGTTTCTCCCTTGATGATGTGGGAGCTTCACACGAGGCTTTGTAAGCACCACTTGACTTGTTGTGGAGCTCCTCCTTATCCTTGAGTGACATCTCATGAGCAACAATTCTTCCAATGACTTCTGTTGGCTTGAGATCTTTGTAATCGGGCATCATTTGGATCAATGTGCACACGGTATCATATTTTCCATCCAAAGCTCTTAGGATCTTCTTGATGATGAATTTGTCGGTCATCTCTACACTTCCTAAGCCGGCAATCTCATTTGTGATAAGAGCAAGCCTAGAGTACATTTCAGCGATACCTTCACCATCCTTCATTTTGAACTTGTCAAGTTGACTTTGAAGCACATCCAATTTGGATTCCTTGACGGAGTCGGTGCCTTCGTGCATGTCAATCAAAGTATCCCAAATTTCCTTTGCATTCTCAAGACGGCTGATTTTGTTGAATTCTTCGGGGCACAGTCCGTTGAAGAGGATATCACAAGCTTGAGCATTGTATTGCAACATCTTCAACTCTTCTGCGGTAGCTTCACGGTTTGGTTCTCACCCATCAAAGAATTCACCCTACAAGCCAATACACACAATAGCCCAAACGACGGGGTTATGTCCAAGAATATGCATTTTCATCTGATGCTTCCAACTAGCAAAATTAGTGCCATCAAAGTAACACTACAAAAAAAAGACACATCCGTGACATTTTGGGCCGAACGAAATTTTTTCCTGTCATACATATGACAGTTCTATGACGATAATTGTGAAAAAACCCGGTATCATCATAGATGTGGTGGGCTCCTACTTCTATGACAAAAAATCATGACAGAAAATGGGCTTTTCGTCCTGGGCATGCCAGAGACGCACCTGCATGACATTCTTTGGGCCATCCATGACAGGAAAAACTGTGGTAGAAGTGAGGGCGAGGAAAATTTCGGGGAGTTCCCGGTTATGGTGGGTGGTCGGGGGCCAAGCGATGCGCGTTTATCTCGTACACGTACATGCGTGTGTGCGAGGCGTTGGCTCTAACTGAACCCGAGCGAGGCGTTGGGCTCTAACTGAACCTGAGCGATTGCACTGCAGGCTATGCGTTACTAAACCCGAGCGATCGATTCCTTCGCTACTGCTGCTAACCGAAGCCGATCGATGCTGCCTCTTTGGATGAATAGTGAGCGTTGCAGGGGGGGTTGGATGAACACTGAGCGGTGGGAGTGGATGAATAGAACCCGTGGCGTTGCCTCTGGATGAACAGGACCCGATTGATCGAGACGGTTGGGGCTGGATGAACAGGACCCCGTGGAGGGCTGGATGAATAGGACGACCCCGTGGAGGGCCGGATGAACAGTAGACGGTGGAGGGGTGGATGAACAGTAGCCCGTGGAGAGGGGTGCTTGAACAGGAGCCCGTGGAGAGGTGTGGTTGAACAGTAGCCGGTGGAGTAGTACGCGGTGGGGGCTGGATGAACAGGAGCCCGTGGATGAATAGTCGCAGGTGGAGGCTGGAGGAGGTCGACGATGGATGAACAGTAGCCCATGGAGGCTGGAGGAGGTCGACGGTGGAGATGAACAGTATCCCGTGGAGTCCCGTTTTGTGGTACGCCACACCCCTCCGGATGAACAGGACCCCCGTTTCGACCGTAGCACTCCAACACAAGTCTGTTTCGTCAGTTTTGCGGTACGCCACACCCCTCCCGATGAACAGGACCCCCGTTTCGACCGTAGCGCTCCAACACAGGCCCATTTCGTCCGTTTTGCGGTACACCACACCCCTCCTGATCAACATGACCCCCGTTTCGACTGTAGGAGGTCCGTTTCCTCTGTTTTGCGGTACACCACACCCTCCCGATCAACAGGACCCCTGTTTCGACCGTAGGAGGTCCGTTTCCTCCATTTTGCGGTACACCACACCCCACCCAATCAACAGGACCCCGTTCCGAACGTAGGAGGTCCATTTCTTCCGTTCTGCGGTACGCCAGGCCTCGTTTCCATCACCTGTTCTGTCCAAGCCCTCCCGATGAACACGACGACGCATTCCGTTCCGACCCAGCCAGTTGGCTCCCCATGAACACGACGACAACGCTGTTTCTCCGTTCCGATCCAGCCAATGTACACGAGCCATGGCCGTACATATATATGCGCGAGTAGGCATTCGAGACCCCGCCCGTATGTACACATACGTGATCGTATTTTCTTTCTTGCACCCTGGCTGTTGTACGTACGTGTACATGCTACGTGTGCGCCTCTACTACAACACGTGCATGCCTCTACATCCACCAGTATATATGTACATACACGTTCGCGACCAGAATGACAACACTACGTACGCTTCGACCAGGTGGGTCCCGACTGTCAGGCACTTCCTTGCGTGCGAAGATGTAGCTGGTGGGTCCCAGCTGTCAGGGGGGCGAATCGTTTTTTTTCGGACGCAATTCCTTGTGTGCGAAGGTGTAGCTGGTGGGTCCCAGCAGTCATGGGGGAAACATTTTTTTCGCGAAATACGGTGGCCCATCCGGTGGGTCCCTGCTGTGAGTAGGAGGAATAATTATTTTGCGCGTAATAAGGAGGCACTTCCTTGCGGCCACCCTGGACCCAGCTGTGAGCCTCTCCACGTACAGTCCACGTCCGATGGAAGCCGTTCCTTGACCACGTTGACCATGCCGCGTCGAGAGCACCAGGGTGGTGGACGACGGCGAGGCCTAGGAAGGGGACGACGCAGAGCCGGGAAGACGCGGCAGTGGATGCCCACATGTAGAGGAGTACGAGGGTTCACTGGTTCGCTGCGGTGTGAGGCTGCCGTCGCCGCAGAATAACAGTTAACAGGGGGTGTGGGTGAGTAGAGGGATGGTCTGGCCAGCAGTGGGAATAGTAGGGGGCGGTGAGGCCTCCACCGCATCGCAGCCGGCCACGGGAGGCAGGAGCACGAGGCACGACCGGCGCTGGTTTGGGCGGCTGGAGCAAGAAGACCAGAGGTTGAACAAGCACTACGGCCGTTGGATGGACGTCGTACGGTCACTGGAGCTAGAATCATGCATATTGACTAAGTTGACAAAGCCCTCCGTCCCCGTCAACTTAGTAGGCCCATAAGTCAGCGGCGGTAACGTTTTTTCGCGAAATACAGAGGCCCTTTCGGTGGGTCCCTGATGTCAGGTGGAGGAATCATTATTTTGCGCGTAATAAGGAGGCATTTCCTTGCGTGCGGCCGTGGACCCAGCTGTCGGCCTCTCCACATACAGTCCACTTTAGATGCATGTCGGTCGTTGACCATGTTGAGCAGGCCGCACCGAGAGCACCAGGGCGGTGGACGATGGCGAGGCCTAGGAAGGGAACGAGATGGAGGCAGGGAAGACTCGGCAGTTGTTTCCCACGTGGAGGGAAGTACGACTGTACGAGGGTTTACTGGTTCGTCTGCCATCGCCGGAGAATAACAGCATGTTGGGTGAGTAGAGGGATGGCTAGGCCAGCGACGGGAGTACGGTGGGGCGGTGAGGCCTGCGCGGCAGCACAACCGGCCGCGGGTAGGAGGGAGCAGGCAGTCCCGCCGGCGCTTGTTTGAGCGGCTGGAGCAGGAAGACCAGAGATTGAAGAAGCACAACGACCGTTGGATGGAAATCCGACAGTCAGTGCTTGTGCGTCAACCATTTTTTTTAGGAAAGTCTCAAATCTGTGGAAAACAGCATACAGCCCATCTGCCATTATTTCTAATAATTCTTAAGGGTTTTTTGGAGCCCATATTCTTTTTGTTAGCATTACAGCCCATATTGTGGCCACGGTTAAAAAATTATACGAAATTTTGCATATTTCAGTGCGGTCCGAATTGTTTTTAATCCCGAAATTTCGAGTCACATTCAAACTGATTTTAAAAATAAATGTATATCAATATAAAGATTGTCCACGCATAAAAATCAATGCAATTCCAAATCTCGAAATGAAAAAAAAAGAAATTTGAAACTAATTGCCGGTTTGATGTGTTTTAAAAATGTACAGCCCATTTCTCATTACTGATAGGCCATTTTCTCGGCTAGCCGAATGAAGCTCTCCTCGTGTTGAAAGATTTGCAGCCCAACTGGCCTGACAAAGCGACTTACTTGGAAAATCACAAAAAAACTGGGCTGTGGCCGTGGACCCAGCTGTCAGCCTCTCCACGTACAGTACTCTTCCAATGGAAGTCGGTCGTTGACCACATTGACCACGCCACGCCGGGAGCACCACGGCGGTGGACGACGGCGAGGCCTAGGAAGGGGACGACATGGAGCCGGGGAAGACGCGGCAGTGGATGCCCACGCGTAGAGGAGTATGAGGGTTCACTCGTTCGGCTGCGGTGTGAGGTTGCCGTCGCCGCAGAATAACATGGGGTGTGGGTGAGTGGAGGGATGGCCTGGCCAGCGGCGGGAGTAGTAGGGGGTGGTGAGGCCTCCACGACATCACACCGGCCATGGGAGGAGGGAGCAGGCGACATGACCGGCGCTGCTTTGGACGGCTGGAACAAGAAGACCAGAGGTTAAAGAAGCACGATGGCCGTTGGATGGACATCGTACGGTCACTGCAGCTAGAATCGTTCATATTGACTAAGTTTACAAAGCCCTTCGTCCCCGTCAACTTAGTGGGCCCGGCTATTAGCCTCTCCAGGTACAGTATACTTCCGATGGAAGTCGTTCCTTGACCACGTTGACCACGCCGAGTTCCGTTGCATGCATGCGTCCATGGGCATGGTGCGTCCCCACTGTCAACCTCTCATGTATAGTCATCTTCGCAGCGATAGCCTGGCCGGCGGTGGGGTAGCGCTTTGCAGCTGCTAAGTAGAGCCGCTAGCCGCCGGAGGCCGGACCAGGCGGTCCTAGCGACGCTGGAGGAAGAAGACGACAGATTGAAGGTGCATGCCGGCTGTTGGATATAAATCCAATGGATGTAGATGTCACAATCATTTGTTGACCAAGTTGACAATGCCCTGCGTAGGCTTCGACCTATTGGCCCACATGTCAGCATGCAAAAATGTGGCATATATTTAGCCCATGTTTTCGAGAATGTACAGTCCATTTGCTGGGCTGGGTGAACAAATATTTTCGTGTCAATCAGGCCCATTTATATTTTCTAAAAAATCCCAGCCCATTTGCACTTCCTTGAAATACACGAATTAGCTGGGCTCGTTATATTTTCTAAGAAATCCCAGCCCATTTATACACGAATCCTAGCCCATGTCGAGAAGCACTAGCGTTGAGTGAGGACCTAGACCTGGAAAGAGTACATATTGCTACTGACTGTCTGAGAGTCGTCCGGGAAATCGAAGCACCAAAGAACCTTGGTGGACCTTGTATGGTGTTTCATGAGATCAAAGAACGAAGCAATTTATTTAGGGCTTGTCTTTTTAGTCATGAACAGCGCGAATGTAATGAGGAGCCTCATAGACTAGCACGTATGGCTACGTCTCTTGATATAGGTATGCATGTGTGGCTTGATGCACAACCTGCTCATTTATGTATCCCTATAAGCATTGAACTTAGGCAATAAAGTGCGCTTTGATTCTCAAAAAACAAAATGCTGGGCTCGTTATATATACAATGTTATGTTAGAAGGAGCAATTAATATCAAAGAATAAACCGGAGAGGCACATTTTTATATATATAATTAATAAATTAATGAGTTATTTCTCAAAATAAAAATGAGCGTGTTATTATTAAATTGGTCCTTAAAATCTTCACAAGCTTTTGTACGCAATCACCAGGATTTTCCTTGCCTTTGAGTCAAAAACAACCAGGATTTTCCTTGCCAACTTCCATTAAACATTTACTTGTGAACCAAGATTTTCCTCACCAGGATTTTGTACGCAATGGGATGTTTTTATAATGTATATAAAAGTCTCTATAAAATATACGATAATAGTAATAATATAAATATATATAATGTGGTTGGAAGGGAAAACATAAATTGGACACAGCATTATTATTCTTATATATAGATAAATATAACAGAGACATGCGTTTTGTTAAAAAATACATTGGGCTGTTGATCTTTAAGAAAAATCCCATAGGCCGGTATGGACCTCAAAAAATAAGTTGAAACCACGGTCTTCGTATGTCGTGGGCTACGCATGTTAAAATACAAAACCTAGGCCTAGCTGATACTTGTTCGCCCTCTGGAAAAAAATGATACCAGATCCCCAAGCGAACTGGATTAAAGAGGGGGCCGGCGGCACTTTCTTTAGTGGATGGTTCTCGATAGCGTTTTTTACTTGCCTCTGCACTATACAACTTGTATTTTTAGCCTCCCAGTCTGTCGTGGTGGACCAGCAGCCCATTTGCTGGGCAGGCCAACCTACAGAAACTAGCACTCGATTTTTCAATAAGCCCCAAAAACAACGCAATACTATGTTTGTTTTGAGGCCGAAAACATTACGGCAGGGGTTGAGCAGGGGAGAGGGGAAGACAGAGTAATAAAAAGATTAAAAAGAGCTGATGCGTCATTGCTACCCTAACAAAGTAGGTGCAATTCTTCTCAGGAAGAAGGTGTGCCGTTGACACCCACACGTCACATACCCCACAGTAGGCATACTAACAAGTTCACACACAAATACAATAGAAAAGGTAAACATTCGTATCAATCTCAGGTTCACAGGACACGTTCATATTCATAGCCAACATTCACTCTCAACAACTCAAAAGATTCATATATGCACAAGCTCAGCATATCTATGCATCCAAATGATTGATAGATCACACGACAATATTCATGCATAATTCACAAAAAGATTCAGATATACACATGTTCAGTATGGTTATGCGTCCAAATGATTCAGATCATAGCCAATATGATCCATGGACGAACTTTAATTACCTAGGGTACAGACTGGTAAATGGTGTTCAGTCGGAGGTACTTCTTGCTAAAATTAGTTCTTGTACGAGTAAACTTTCGAGTACATAAGAGGCAGCACAGACAATCTGAACTTTGCTTGTAGGTTTATCCTCAAATAGTGCCTCGTGCCGAGCGAGGTTTGAGCAACTTGGCCACTACTTTCATCCAACTAGTTTACTGGCTCATCTTGGTCCTGTAGCTCGCAAAAATTCTACATTGCAGACGAGAAAGGAGGCAGTTGGGAAAATGAACCACCCAATTTTTTTGTGCAGTTCAACTGAAATGGAGCATCCCTGGTGTGCAGACTGATTAAGTGCCAGATGAATATACGCATCAACCAACTTGTCTAGAATCTTTAGACTCCATGCCATACAGTTCGCTACCATATCTGCCGATAACCAAAAGGCACAAGTTGGGACCAAAGACTGGACTGTGTTCTTATGGGCTATGCGCCAAGCAATATTTTTGGCATTCACTCTCTTAATACTTGGGAGTTTGACAACTGGTTGACGTCGGTTGATACTCGAATGAATATAGGCACTTCTTGTCAACATTGATGCTTGTCTGAGTGAACTTTGGAGTACATGGCAGCACCTAATTATCTATCCATCTGATCATTTTGTGCAGTTCTACTAAAATCACCCAATGCAATGATTTGCCTCCGAGTTCAGGCTCCAAGTTACTCCTTTATAAAATCGGCAAACAGTAGCACAATACCAAATTACCAATACATGACAAGCACAATAATCAGGATAAAGCCCAGTACCAACCTGTGTGAGGTAGCATATCAATTACTATTTCCTTTCACTAGAAGTCGAGATAAGTGACTGACAGGAAACGAAGGAAGCAAGCAAGCCGAGACAAAGCGACTGACATGAAGGGAAGGAAGCGGTCGAGGCAATGAAGCACCCAAAGTTTTTGTGCAGTTCCACCAAAATCGAGCATCCCTGTTGGCACATATATTGAGAGAGTGAAATTACTGTAATAGTGGGACTAGTTGATGAAACATACACTAACAAACAGAAGCACCCTCATTATCTTAATGGGTAAAGTTAGCAACATAGTAGTCTTGCTTAAAGAGAGGTATTAGTTTATTTAATCAGTGCCAATTAGCTCAACACTCAAAACATTGCCATGTATCATAGGTTGCAAAACTTTAATGTGCAAAGATAAAGGAGTTTCTCATGATAGTAGCAACACAGTAGCACAATACATATATAGGTACAACAAACTAATATGGCTGAAGGCCTTAGGCTGGTACCAACCTGAGCAAAATATGCTTATTCAAGTAATTCTAGAAGAGATGATAAAGCACTCACTGGAATAACTCAATAGTATATATTTTTGTGCACTTCAAATGTATGATTGAAATAACTCTTGTTTACCAGTGGTGAGATTATATTGAAAGATTATCAAGAACTTCTAGCAGAGTTAAAGCACTGGCTGGGATACAGTTCATTGTAATCTCTAGTGCAGTTCCACTAAAATGTATGATTGGCACAACATGATCCCTGTTTGCACAAGTAGGAAAAAGGTGAAACCTCCATTAGCTTAGTGAGAACGGATAGAAAGACAATAGCATTATTATGTCATGACACTACCAAGATTCCCTCCCTGCTCCACCACATGATTCACCTCCAGATACATATATACACATACATGATTCAGCATAGGGTGCTACTAAAGATTTGTTTAAGTCTGACGAGAAAATTAGGCAGCAATAAATTAGTGCTACTTAAGTACTCCTGATTAATTAAGTGACCTTGCAGGAGAGACGACAGAAGTGGAAGATACCATCATGTGATCTTCTTCATTTCCTCCTCCTCCTCCTCCTTCTTCTTCTTCTTCCTCTTTATGCTCTGTTTCTCTTTCTCCTCACCAGTTGGTGAAACCAAGTACATGATTGGCCTTCTAGTTCAGAATTGGTTTTGTCAGTGAGGGAGTACAAGTGTACTAGTAAAAAAATAGCATTATTTTCTCATGGCAGTCGGAAATAGAGATGAACACATGCATTAAATAGCATTCTTACCTAAAGGAAGGTTATGGCGCCAATATGGATGATGAGGATTGGAACATAGATCTCCCTTTGTGCAGTTCCACCAAAATGAACCAACTGTTCCATTCTGACATTCCAGTTAAATAGCACAAAAGTCACTTCTTTTAAGAAGAGTTTTGTGCAGTGCACCAAAAGGTCACAACAGCAACCAGGTGAATTGGATATCCCTGTTTGCACAAAAAGGTACAGAGGAAACAGTCAGAGTCTCAAACAATTACAGGCAAAAACATTTGGCTAAACCTGTTGTGGCTTATAAGAGTGGCATGGCTTCATTTTTACCAGGGACATTAGATTAAGAACAACTAAATATTTGGTATAAGGGCATGGGACAGTGGATGCACCAGCAGTCCAGCACCATGTACGTAAACAAGGGCATAAAGTGGTGATTCATAGTTTGTTCCCCCGAGAAACAAACATCAAAGAAACATATCTGGGTTGGTCCCATTTTTGTTCACTCTAGCCACCTACTCCTATGTGTGGATAGCAAATCTAGTCCTGGTCATACCACTGTGTACAGCGTTACCCTTATATTTCCCTTTTCGACCAAGATACCGGTTGGATGACCAGTCTGTACTACTTTCACCCCCTTTCCTTCATGTTTGTACCAAGTCTGATGTACATACTAAATTCCCCCACCCCACTTTATTTCTTGTTTGAACCAAGTACTCCCTCCGTCCGGAATTACTTGTCATCAAAATGGATGTGTCTAGAACTAAAATACATCTAGATACATCCATTTCAATGACAAGTATTTTCGGACGGAGGGAGTACAAGATTCGAATCCATGAAGTAGCTTTACCTCTAACAATAGAAGAAAAAAAATACTAGGTGCCGTTGGACCATCCGATCGAGAGGGGCTGAGAGGTAGAAAATGATGCACATGCAGCGACGTAGCGAGCTGGGGAGGTAGAGCTAAGGCGGTTTCGAACGAAGATATACCTGAAGGTCGTCGGGATGTGGATAGGTGGGCGGCGGGAGGCCGGATCCGCCCACAGGCAACGACGAACGGATCAGAGGACCTCCCGCGCTGGTGCTCGGCCAGAGATAACGGTGTGGCCGGCAGTGGGTCTCCTCCCTCGCTATTGACGACGGCCTAAACGCTGCCCCTCCTCCCCTTCACCGACGGAGGGGGATACTGTCACATCCCTAGTTCTAGTATGCATTAGGCTAGCCTTCATGTGAGCATCATGTTTAAATTCTAATGAAATTTGAATTGAGGAATTTTCAAAAGCCTCAGAAGACCTCTAAAAATAACGAACATGTAAATCTCATCAAATGAGTCCAAGAAAATGTTCCTGTTATTCTGTGAAAATATTGGCATGAGGTAAAACTCAAACCAATATTTTTGGAGGCACATAAATAATTTATTTTTGGCCTTTGATTTAAATCAATAACATATTTGGGTTGGAATTATTTCTGCTATATAAGAAATAATGTTCAAATATTTTTGTAAATTTGCTTGTGGCCTTGGACTATCTCTCTGAGCTCACACAAAATTTACAGAAAGTTTTAAAATGATTTAGTTCTCAAACTAAATAAAAAAACAGAAAATAAAAATAGGAAAAGAACAGAGGCTCACCTGGAACTTACCTGGCGCCCACCAAGCCCACCCGGGCCTCACCTGTGTGGCCCAGGAGCCGGCCCAGCCCACCTGGCCTGGTGCCAGTCATCCCCAACCTCTGCCAGTAGGCAGAGGAGGGACAACGCATGGCGCGCGCGGGGGCGCCACGCCACCAGGCTGCCTGCCTGCATCGCCTGGCCACTGCGACGCCTTGCGTCTTCTCCTCGGCGTCGCCCTGACCCCCTGGACCCCCTCGCTCTCTCCCTCTCCCTTGTTCCCCTCCTCTGTCTCGTTCTCTCACGCACACCCGAACGCGTCGTCGCCGCCGTTCGTCACCACCGCGGCCACCGGCCAGCGCTAGACCCATGGACCAGCCACCGAGCTCCGCTGTGCCACCCTCGTCCTCTCCGTCAGCTCACATGGCCGAAAGAGCTCCAACGCGCTGCCCCCGACCACTTCTTCATCGTCGGCCGCCGCGGATCTCCATCGCCGACTCGCCGCCGTCCGAGCTTCCCCGAGCACGCCGAGTCCACCACTGCACTCCACGTGAGCTCCTGATCATCCTCCCCCTCTCCGTTCTCTCTCTAGCATGCCATAGCCGCCACGCCTCTCTCACCCCACAGCACGCTGCCGCACGAGCTCGTCGCCGACGAGGCTCCGGTGGCCATTTGGTTCCGTGCGTGCCTCCGTTGGGTTTGTGAGCTCTATAGAACACATAGGTGCTAACCATAGATCCTCCTGTGCACGGCATCGTCGTTTTCATCGGTGCCCGAACTCCGTCCGCTGCCACAACCTCACTTCCGGCGAACGCCGGCCACACGGCACCCTTCCGTTGGTTCCCCTGGATGCGCGCGGCCACGGGCTACCTCCTGGTGGCCTTCGCGCATCCAGCCGTCGCCCGCAGCTCAAGTCCGGCGAGTTGCCGCCGCAGTTTAGGTCGCTGCTGGCCAAACTCCAGCGTGCCGACATGGCCGTGTAATTAGTGCTAATTAACACCAGCTAAACCACCGTTAGACACTGACAGCGGGCCCCGCAGCGGGTCAAACCCCGAGTCAATGCGGGATTAGTGTATGTCTCACTGACCAGTGGACCCCACGGGTCAGGTTTGACCCTGTTGACCTTGCTGACGTCATGCTGTCATCATGCTGACGCAGTAAGTGATTTTCTGGATTTTAATTAAACCAGGAAATTCCAGAAAATGGTATAAACTTCTAAAAATCATATAAAATCAACCGTAACTCCAAATGAGATAAATTATATATGAAAAATGATCAGAAAAATCCAGTCTATCCATCTGTACTATTTTCATGCATGTTAGAACAACTTATATCTGCTGTTTAGCACAAATAATATAAATGGCATTTGAATTTCACATATGGAGTTTGGATTTGAACTTAGGGTAAAACCAACTTCATTTAACTTTGTTGCTAGCTGCATTAGCTCAAAGCACCCGCATGTTGCCATGTCATGATCATGCATCATAATGTGCATTGCATTGATTGTGTTTCCTCTCTGTTGCCGGTAATTGTTCCCTCTCGATAGACGTGGTTCCGACGATGAGTTCGATGACACCGATGAAGAATTATACTATCTTCAGAAGTGCCAGGCAAGCAAAACCCCCTTTTTCATTCCGATACAATCCTACTCTCTCGCTCCTGCTCTCTTTTACTGCATTAGGACAACACCGATTCATTTGTCACTTGTTGCGGTAGTTGAACCCCTTATCCTCTGCATGACCTGTCATTCCCACAGTAAATAGATGAAACCCACTAGCATGAGTAGGAGTTGTTTGATCCCTGTTATGCCTACTCATTCATGCTTGTTTGTCATGCCTGCTATTGCTTAGAGTTGTGTCAGGTCTGATTCATCGGGGATGAATCGGAGGTGTGTGAACAAGTCCTACTGTTGACAGCTAAGTGTGTGAACACGATTTGGTAAAGGTAGCAGTGAGAGGCCATGTAGGAGTACATGGTGGGTTGTCTCATTGCAGCCGTCCTCAGGAACTGAGTTCTGTGTTTGTGATCCATGAACAGTTACTACCACACATTGGGCTCCGGGCACTCCAAGCTCTCTCGACTTATTAATCAACTCGATCTTTGTCCAGGAGTTGCAACTAGTTTCTGGTGTTTGTAGGTAGTGTTAGTAGTCTACCAAGTGGCACCCGGTACAGGTGGGCTTGGGACAGACTAGGCACAGTGGCACGGTGTACCAAGTGGCACCCGGATGGTGGACTTGGGAACCCTGCTCACATCGTTTGGGGCCGTGAGCGACACCTCGGCCGGATCTCCTTGCAGATGGAACCCGAATAGGCGATAAACCTGGACGAGAGACTTGTGTGGTTAGTCAGGTCGTGGCCGACACCCTCGCTGGGCTTCCGCTTGAAGGTTGCCGAGTACATGTCGTGTAAACGGTGGTAAGTGGTGAGAGCGTGTGTGAAGAAGTACACCCCTGCAGGGTTAACATTATCTATTTGAATAGCCGTGTCCGTGGAAAAGGACTTCTGGGTTGCCTATACAGTTCATAGATAACTTGAAGTGGATACTCTAAAATACGCAAGATAAGCATGAGTGCTATGGATGGCGTTCTCGTAGGGAGACGGGAGCAGATCCATAGTGGTGTATTGATATGGTGAATATGTGGACTCGTGTGCGCCACCTCAAAAGAGTTACTTGCAGTCGTAGTTCAGGTTAGCCACCGAGTCAAAGCTGGCTTGCTGCAGTTAAACCCCACCACTCCCTTTGTTGATACTGATGCATATGTAGTTAGTTCTGATGTAAGTCTTGCTGGGTACATTTGTACTCACGTTACTTAATTTATGTTTTTGCAGAGAGACTTCAGTCTCGCTAGTATTTCCGCGTGGACTTCGATGTTTAGTTTGTTACCTCAGCTACGATCTTGTGCCCTCGGCAGGATCTGGTAGATAGTCAGGCTTCTCAGCCTTTTTCATTTGTAGATGTCTGTACCCAGACATGTTAAGCTTCCGCATGTGCTTTGACTTGTATGCTCTGATTGTTGGGTCATGAGACCCATGATTCTAATATCTCGCTCCTCGGAGCCTATTGAATAAAATGCTTGAGTTGTAGAGTCATGTTGTGATGCCATGTTGTATTTGCACATATCGAGCATATTGTGTGTATGTTATTGAAATGCTTGGTATGTGTGGGATCTGACTATCTAGTTGTTTATCCTTAGTAGCCTCTCTTACCGGGAAATGTCTCCTAGTGTTTCCACTGAGCCATGGTAGCTTGCTACTGCTCCGGAACACTTAGGCTGGCCGGCATGTGTCCTTCTTCGTTCCTGTGTCTGTCCCCTCGGGGAAATGTCACGCGATGAATTCCGGAGTCCTGTTAGCCCGCTACAGCCCGGTTCACTGGAGTCCTGCTAGCCCAGTGCTACAGCCTGGATTCACTCGCTGATGACCGAAACGTTCGTTGTTGGGTCATGTATGCCTGTCCTTGTAAGTTAGTGCCACTTTGGGTTCACGACTAGCCATGTCAGCCCGGGTTCTTTGTCATATGGATGCTAGCGGCACTATCATATACGTGAGCCAAAAGGCGCAAACGGTCCCGGGCCAGGTAAGGTGGCACCCGTGGGAATACCGTGCGTGAGGCCGCAAAGTGATATGATGTGTTACATGCTAGATCGGTGTGACTTAGGATCAGGGTCCTGACAGATACGTCCGGATCTGTAACCAGCGGTGAGGATAGAAAGAGAGTGTTTTTTGAAGGGAGAAAGACAGTGCTCCTACCCCTATCTTGTTTAGATTTGGAGAGGATGAGAGTGTGTGAATAGAGCAACCCTAGCAAGCAAGCGCGGAGGCTCCGGCCTATATACGTAGTGGGGTAGTTTTCCTTTTTCACTCCATCAAAACAATCGTTTAAAATTGTGTACTACTACATGCTAGGTCGCGGGTTTTTTAGTTGTTGATTGTTTTTTGAGATAGCTACCCGCTTGTTCCAAGTGGTGTTACGGTGTGCCAGGTCCCACTTTGTATCGTTCAAGTCTGGTACTACAAGTCCCTCCATTAAATGAACAACCACCCCCTCGTAAAAATTGTGAACAAGCCCACGGCTAAAATTAGCGGAAACGTGGGTTGCCCCAACATGCATTATTATTTATATTTTCTACTCCACATGTCATAGACACAAAAATAATGTGTCATAGACACAAAAATTGTGGCAAGATTCCCTTAGGCAAGCCAAAGTGTGTCTAACAAGTTGAGCAACTCAGGTTAGGAAAGTGTGGCAAGTGTGGGAAAAATAATGTGGCAACATAAGACAAACATAGTCACAATCCAAACAGCCTCGTAATTTTTTGTGACATGCATGAAAATTTGGTTAGTTAAATTTATAGTCAAAATTTGGCAAGGTGCATCAAATCAACACATGCAAGTATCAAAAGGAAAGTCATTGCATGCATGCATGCATGCGTTGTACTCCCTCCGTTTCCAAATATAAGTCTTTTTAGAGATTGCAACAAGTGACTACATATGAAGCAGAATATGTCTACATACGAAGTAGTCCATTTGAAATGTGTAAAAAGACTTAGGCTGGCCATAGGTGGGGTAACATAAGTAGTATCATGCACTTGGGACTCGCAAACATGCTTATGTGGCAGGCAATTAAAGAAGGGAGAGATGGTTATAGTAACATAGGTAGATACCGTAACAAAATAAATGTGATGCTACTATGTGTCATGCATATCAATAAATGAGACCACCTATGATACTAATCTATGATATGATGCACTATAGAGATAAGTAACATAGACTAGTAACATATGCATGTTACTAGTTTAAGTTACTCCCCACTATGACCAGCCTTATATCGAGTGCAGTGCTTTGATGTGTCGCGTCAACTCGTACAAGACCGAGAAATTTGATTACTACAACACCCTCTCCCTCGTGGACTGAGCTATGGTGCCTTAACTGCACCTGCCTTTGGCTGCATGACAGGACGGCCAACCACCTGTTGGGCCCACCAGTCATAGACGCAAAGGCAGGAGCAGTAAGTAGAAGCTTTCGCTACACGCTATCCCTCCCGCACGAGGTGGACGGACATGCAGCAGTGGATTCGATATTGTATAAGTAGGAGTAACATCATTGTTCGTCTTCTCGAAGAGGCGAAGAGCCAAGCGCAACCCGAACGTGGCAGTTGCGAACGCTCGCCTGGTGCAGTACCTTGGAGCACGCATATAGTAGCCAGGCTCTTGCATGAGACAAAATTGCTATTGTTTAACAATTAAACTCCATCATCCATTAGTTGATACTCATTCTGCATAGGTCCACGTGCTTAGCACCGTTTCCTCCTGGCGTCACCAATGTTTATTTGCTAATTAATAGCATTGCTTGCACTAGCCATTGCAAGTCATTAAAAGCATGCACACCACTCATCTCTTATTGGTTGATATGTCAAGAAACAAGAAACAAGGTAGAAGTTAATGCACCGCGCCTAAGTGTTTTGGGACTATTTGGTTTTCGTAAGATGACTTACACACCTAGACGGAGGGAGTAGTATAGCCCTGTAAACCAGAAAGGAGTATTTGCCTTTCTAGATATTTCAACAAGTGACTAGACTACACCGCGTGCAGCCATGCAGTACTCCCTCCCTTCCGGTTTATAGGGCTCAAATCTCAAATCTCATGAACCAAGGCATTTTGCGATTGGAGGAATGTACTACCTCCGTCTAGGTGAATAAGTCATTCACATAGTTCTAGGTTGACGATTTAACTATCTAAATATGTATTATATGTGACAAAAAATATATATTTAGAAACTACATCCGTGTAGAAATCTAGTGATATACTTTTCATGACATATAACACATATTTAATTCCTCAAATCGATGACCTAGAACTACGTGAATGACTTATTCATCTAGATGGAGGTAGTATCTCGTACTACTTTACAAAACTACCCTAATTAAACTCATACATTAATTATGTAGTTCTCTCGTTTTCCTCTTCGCCTTGGTCGCGGTGCACAATATTGAGCAGTCCTATATGACTAGACGCTCTATCGACATGCGGGACATTTCAAAGCATCCGGGCCCGCGTGCCACCCACCAAATCACAGCGAGGTGCTATAGTCGAGACTCACCTGTCACCCCGGTGTGGCCGTGATGACCCGTCATATCACAAAACCCACACCTTTACCAGCAGTGGTAAGGTGGCCTCCAAGTTGGACTGGACGAAGCAACCATCATTTCACTGGAATGCTCATTCAAGCCCTTTCTTCCCTTTCTTGAAGAAAACCTCACTCCAGGCTACTCACTTCTGCCATTTTTCTTCTGTACTGACAAAGGAAAGGTGGCCGAATCAGTTATGTTGCTATATTTTCATTCCAAGAATCTTATTTTTGCGAAGCACCGACCGATTCTTACATCCTATTCTTTTCCCGTTTTCATTGCGATTGTGGTTTCCTTTTGATTGCTTTTTGTTTGTCAGTTCATTGATGGATCCTGGAGCACTAGGCAAAGAGTTGCTGGCGGACAACCCACTGGAGACAGCGATCTCCAGGAAGCGAGCACCGACCAACGAGTTGACCATGTTGGCGGGCCAACCCATGGAGACGAAGAACTCCAAGAAACAAGCATTAGCCAAAGAGTTGAGGACGTTGGCGGACGAACTCCTCAAAGAAAGTTGGAAGAACAGCAAGGGCCCCACCGTGCCTACCCCAGGAACTCTGATTGCCACCTATGTGAGGCTCAAGACCGAGTTTGAGGAGATAGTCGGCGTTGAGAAGCAGTATTCCCCTGGCAAGGTGATGGCCCCCATCGAGGACGAGGAGATGGCCCCCGGAGGGATGAGATCCCCCGGTGAGCTGCACAAGGTAAAAAATAATGGCTTATTACCATAGTTGTGGTTTTTGATTATTTGCAATGTGCTTGCTAATATGTTAGGGTTGTGCAGGTGCCGGTGGACGTCCTTGATGATTCCGATGTCGTGGCCCGTCCTGTTGGCATCGCCCCGGAGATCGATTCCGATGCCGTTGTCCATCCTGTGGTCATCGCCCCAGAGATCGATTCTGATGTCGCGGTCAGTCCTGTGGACATCGCCCCAGAAATCGATTCCCATGTCGTTGTCCGTGCTGTGGTCATTGCCCAAGAGATCGATGACAAGAAATAGTTGGTCGCGCTAATCCTTCAGGGTAGTTTGCATTGCCCTGTGTTTAGTTACCAGAACGATGCGTGTTATCAAACCATCTTAGGGCTAGTGCACTGTCTTGTGTGGGCGGATCTTGCTACTTTTGTTTGATAGTGAATCATGCGATGAATCATGCGAACCCTCTCCGAGTTATGGAAACAGATGTATCCTCACCAACTTTTGATGTAATATATGGCAAGCTTAGATGTAAGTTTGAACTGTTTATCATATCAGCAGGGCTTGTTTGATGATTCTTGGTGTTAGTAGGCTAGCTACTGTGCGAGCTATAGTACTTGCAAAACACTCACCGAAGAGAAACGTTGGGGCTGATGAGCTCGTGGTACGCTTATACTTATCCCTCGTCGATCGACCAATAGCCCTAGCTCCAAAAATTGTAGGCTTAGCGATCGATTAGACAAAGTCGACACGGATACATTCAGGCCTCATTTGGTTCATAGGGTAGGAAAATCGTAGCAAAAGTACAGAGAACGTGCAACACAAAATCATAGCAGTGCAGAGACGTACTCCCTCCATTCCAAAATAGATGACCTAGGCGGGCTAGTTTGGCCTAGTAGGTTTTAGTGATATGACGTGGTACAGTGTCGTCCAGTCTTCGGGTGTGGTAGCAGTATTGTGGGTACAGTAAGTTTTCTTGAAGAAGCGGAATTCAACGAAGTCATGATGGTTCCTTCGTCCGAACAACTTACAGTGGGAAAGGTTGGGCCTGCGATACGACCGGGGTAGACCAGGATAATTTTGTGCATGGCAGGTAGACCAGGATGGTCGATGTCCCACATGTCGGCGAATGAAAGTATTCTTTCCTTTATAGAGGACGAGCAACGAGTATTCATTGTTTATTTTTTATGAAAGCTATTGTCTCCACTATTACTCCTTGACTTTGTCAATGCCTCTCTCTCCTACACATAAGCAGGGACTACTTGCTATGCATGCGACGGGTAGCTGGCGTCTTGAGGGGCTAGGGCGGTCAGAGCGAGCTCCGGAAGCGGTCCGAACTCCAGCATGGCCCACCTCACATTATCACCATATGTTTCTTGGAGTCCATGCGCGGAGGGCGGGCGATCTCTTCTCCCTCCCCTGTTTCTCTCTTCTCTGCCGACACCCGCCGAGCGATTAGATTTCGGCTATCGCCGGTTTATTCAATTACAGTCCCACATGTCAGTGAAATTGAAAGACAACGCATGTCCCCTGTGGTGAGCGGCGTGCGAGTTGGACTGTCGGGGGTGCGACGCGTACGAGTCGTAAGTGTGCTGCCTTTTCCTTTAGAACTTGCGAAGCATAACATTTTTGTGCAATCGATCGATAAACTGACGAGGGCGGTGCTTTCCTGCTCGTTAGACAGGCTAGTTCGAGTGATATGACGTGCTATAGTTGTCGGTGTCAAAACCGGCGGATCTCGGGTAGGGGGTCCCGATCTGTGCGTCTTAGGCTGATGGTAATAGGAAGCAAGGGACACAATGTTTACCCAGGTTCGGGCCCTCTCGATGGAGGTAAAACCCTACTTCCTGCTTGATTAATATTGAAGATATGAGTAGTACAAGAGTAGATCTACCATGAGATCGTAGAGGCTAAACCCTAGGAGCTAGCCTATGATGGTATGATTGTAATTGTGATCGGCCTTCTAAGGACCAACCTCCCGGTTTATATAGAAGCCAGAGAGGGCTAGGGTTTACACGGAGTCGGTTACAAGGAAGGAAATATAATATCTGGATCGCCAAGCTTGTCTTCCACGCAAAGGAGAGTCCCATCCGGACACGGGCCGGAGTCTTGAGTCTTGTATCTTCACGCTCCAATAGTCCGGATGATGTATATAGTCCGGCTGTCCGGATACCCCCTAATCCAGGACTCCCTCAGTAGCCCCTGAACCAAGCTTCAATGACGATGAGTCTGGCGCGCAGTCTTGTCTTTGGCATTGCAAGGCGGGTTCCTTCTCCGAATACTCCAAGGTAATTATCGAACACTCAGACCGTGTCCGGATCTGCAAGATGATCTTCACACACCATTGTAGGGAACATAGCATAAATCCGTTCTACTGGCAATCTTCGTATGTTGTGCCCTTGCATCATGGCCTGGTCCAACATGAACCGGCATTTCTTACCCCACCTCGACTCGCGTTGCGAGGCGGTTTTATTGGCACGTCCTGCCAAAGCAGAGATCGTGTTCCTCTTATTACGGGATCTTTCATCAATACGGTTGTGTGTGACCCACGACGACCGTTGGTTGTTCTTTTGGATAAGTCTCAAGCGGTCACGCTAAGGACTCTTGATATTCATCTCCTTTATAAAGGGGTCGAGGTCTATGCCTCTTTTCCACCTCCCTTGCTCCTTCTCGCACCTAGAGTTCTAACACCCAAGACCTAAGCTCCAACACCCCAGATCCTCCAATATGTCTGGATCCAACGCAAAAGGCCGGTGGGTGGCCTCCTCGATCCAAGAGGAGGACATTACGAAGCTTAGGGAGGTCGGATACCTGACCGTCGATATCCAGTACAGGCTTCCTGCTCCAGGGCAGGTTATCCCTACACCAGAGCCCAATGAGAGCGTTGTGTTTGTCCCTCACTTCCTCCGAGGCCTGGGCCTCACCATCGACCCCTTTGTGAGGGGGCTCATGTTCTACTATGTGTTGGATTTTCATGATCTGGCTCCAGACGCTATCCTCCATATCTCGTCGTTCATTATTGTGTGTGAGGCTTTTCTCCACGTCACCCCACACTTCGGCTTATGGCTCAAGACCTTCAATGTGAAGCCAAAGATGATCGAGGGGCGACATGCAGAGTGCGGAGGTGCCATAATAAGCAGGAACACCGATGCCCCATGGCCAGAGGGTTCTTTCCCGGAAGTATCCGATGTATGGCAACGGAAGTGGTTTTATGTTACGGCTCCCAGAGGCACAAAGTGGGTAGCCGCCCCCGAGTTCTGCTCGGGCCCTCCGTCATAGTTGGTGTCTTGGACCGACGTAGGACGGAATTGGGGGTCCGCTGGTGATGTATCAATACTGCAGAATCACATCCGGGAGCTTCTTGAGAGGGACATAAATCTTGTCAGCATAATTCAAGTGATGTTAATCCGACAGATGTTGCCGTGCAAACGTCGGCCTCTCTGGATGTGGGAGTTCAATCTGGAGGGTCCGCGGACTATTAAGCACTTCTTCAGCCTGAAGCTCAAAGGGATGTGTAAATTATTCTTCGGACCACAAGTAAAGTGTTCGGACACCATCGAGGATGCGGGCCTAAGCTGCAATCGCCTAGATGCCCAAGTAAGTAACCTTAAAGCCGGACACTTCGTTTATATTTGTCATAACCATTATTCTGAAAAACCCTCCGTGGCCAGGAATGGCTCAACAAGGCGGAGAGAATCAGGTGTCCGGCGCCACTTCCTGAAGGCTCGCCTGGTCCAACCGTTGCCAAGATGCTTGGCCGGGTGCTCAGCAAAATCCCCTCAGGGAAAGGCGAGGGAAAGGGCAGTGAAGCCGAACTTCACACACTACACATGCAAACCGGGGGAATTGTTATCTCCCCTGAGGAGGATAGTTGGGAAGGGGAGGCTAAAGCCTCCTCCTCGCGCGGGAGAAAGATGGCCGCCTCCGAAGACTTGGAGGCAGAGATGCCCAAGCAAGGGAAGAACGTATCACCAGGGGGCTGTGCCACGACGGGTACCCTCACCGCGTCGTGCCTACCAAGGGGCCAACCTCCACCGAGCTGTAAGTTAATCGTTAATTCGAAGGTATGGTGTTTCTCCGAGATCCATAACCAGGACTTCGTTTGTTGCAGTCCGGCTAGCAGCTCTTCTCAACAGAGTTCGTCTTCGGGGGATCTTCCTCCGGAGATGATGGAGAGTGAGACCCCACCCACCTCTCCGCCTCGTGAAGCAGGCGACATAGAGGTGTCGTCACAGAGGAGTCCGGATCTGCCGAAGCCGGAAGCTAATGCGTCAGTCGCCCTGAGCCCGGAGCATTTGGCTCCCACGGGGGGCGATGAGAAGGCTCCGACACAGTTTGACGTCCGGCCGGACGTACTGACAGGCCCTCTGGAGCGAGCCGCGCTCTCGGAGGAGCACCGCTCATTAGTGAGCATGGTGCTCACGAAGATTTCATCTGCTACAAGCGGTTTGAATGAGGCATTTACGAGCCTGATCAAAGGCTTTGAGGTATGTAGTAAAAAATGCACTATTTTTTGGTTGTGAAGCACGCGCTAGGTGCGCTCCCTATGGATAGTAGCCCCTGAGACTCTGGTTGCCCGCCATAGGCGGCAAACGGGGGATCATATAGTAATGGTTGCGCTGTACATGTGCGCAGGTATCTAAGGATCCGGCAGCCGACCAGTCTGTTGAAGTTGCCGAACTAAGGAGGCAGATCGGATCTATCGATGTTGATATCACGCTGGTGAACAAACAGCTGGAAGAGTCACAGGGTATGTGCTCTGCTTCCCTTATTATGTTGTATAGGAAAATGCGAGAGGGGCATAATATTAATGCAATGTGTTTGTACTACAAATGGTGCTGCTGCCATGGAGGCCCTGAGGGCGGAACTTGCTCAGGCCAAGGAACAAGCTCGGGCTAGAAATGCGGCTGCCCTAAAGGCGGCCAAAGAATTGAGAGTCGAATAGGCTGCTCATCGCCGAAGCGAGGAAAAGATAGCCGAAATGGCTGGGGAGTTGAAAAATGCCGCCGACCGGTATGTACTCCTTGAAAAGGAGAATAAGGCTAGTTCGGCCAAGCTGGACAAGGCACTTAATGCCACCAAAGAGATGTGGACCGAGATCCGGGGTATGCGGGAGGAGCTTCAATAGGTCGACAAAATCATGGTTGGGGGCTCCTACTTACTGCGAATGAAGTTTTTGGATCCGAAGTATGCTCCCCTGGCTGGACGCTAGAGTCCTGTAGACGCATATGCGGACTTGGCGAATAGTACAACTGACGCTGCCAAGTTCTTCAAAGGTCAAGGTGATAAGGAAGTGGAGAAGCTTTTCTGGTCGCAATAAATGCTCCCACTCACCCGCTGTCACTAAATGAGAAGGTGGCTGCTGTGGCGGAGCTTCACAGGCTGTCCGGGCTTGCAATGTGGTCTGTACTAGACCATCTTTGGCCGAAGGGGCCTAAGCCGGATAGTTACTTTGGTTTCTTGCAACAATTCCTTGGGGTTGTGTCTCGGATTGACGCCATGAGGAGGTCGGCGTGCATAGAGGGTGCACGAATGGCTCTTGCCCGCGTTAAAGCCTATTGGACGGATATGGAGGCCACCATTATAGCGACCTAGGATCCGGCGGGAGGCCAATATCCGGTCGAGCACTACTTGGCGCGGGTCACAGAAGGTGCCCGCCTAATAGAGGTGTAGTGCTCGAAGAATGTCTTGTTCGAGTGATAAGTCGAATCATTGTACAAACAATGTTTATTTTGATTATCAGGCTATATTTATACTTTTTGCCCGAAAATATGATTGTGTCCCCTTTGCGGCCGTTTTTTTATAAATATAAGTAATCCAAAAGTTAGCAGTCGTTGGCTTCAGCCCTCACGCATACAATGCGGGGGTGTTTGTGAAAAATATGCTTAATCACACTTGATCCAACGTCTTGATCCATTAAGGAGGTGATTGCACGTCGAACTAGGCAACCAGACTATATAGATGTAACACTTTTGCTTAGCCATGGGGGTCTAATGTTGGGGCTACTATGTAGCCCCTGGTACCTTTGCGTGCATCTGAATACGAGCGTGTATGTACATGGCCGGGAAACGGCCCTTTGTTAATGCGGAGGAATCTTAAAGATTCCGGTGAGTCTTCGAGTGGTTGAACAGTCTCTCGATGTATCATGACAGTCAGTTTTCTGCTTTCCCTACTGAGGTGCTCATCCAGAATAACCAGGGCACAATCGCAGTAGTTCTCCTTTGGCCGCCTTAGCCGATAATAATGGAATGTAAGGCGGCAAACCCAGGAGCCGGGCAAACCCAACATTTGACCAAAGACATGATTCGGAGCTGATGCATATAAGGACAAAATCGTGACGCCGAACACTCCCGAAGGTATTCGGTCTTTGTAAAATAAAACAGGCTGACGGAAGCCTATTATAAACCCTAAATTTCCAAGTACGTGCGTTTAATCTGTCGTGGCGAAATTCCAATAACGGCAGTATCCTCTGTGGGTATGGAACCCATGGGATGGTTAAACAACAAGAGGCAGTAGAAAAGGTTTACACAAGGGCTTAATCTAAAAATAAACCTGTTGAACGGGGCCCTGCTGCACATCTGCGCCTTTCTCTCCATTGTGCCGTATCCTGGAAGGGTATCATGCGAACGTTGTCTGTGGAAAAAAGAAAACTCGTAGGAGAGTATAATGTAAGTATGCGATGGATAATAAAAGTGTAAGATGTTGGCCTGCCAATAAGGTTGAGCCAAGTGTGGGGCTGCATTAAATATTTATAGCCCCTGGTGTCCGCTATGGGATTACATATATGGTGCCCTGGTTCAGTTTTATCCGGGCTACCGGACTCGTCTAACCGTGTCTGTGGTCTTAATGACCAGTCATGTTTTTTGATATTGGAGGCCACTTACAGTCCGGCTGCCAGGGCCGTCGTGTGTTCCTCTGCATGTGAAGAGCGCTATGTGATTCTGCTAACGGCGATGACGCCACGTGGACCGGGCATCTTGAGTGTAAGGTATCCATAGTGCGGTAATGCGTTGAAGCGGGTGAAGGCCGTTCTTCCAAGCAATGCGTGATGGCCACTTTGGAAGGGTGCGATGGTGAAGAGTAGTTCTTCGCTTCTGGAGTTGCCTGAGGAGCCAAATGTTACCTCTAGTACGACGGAGACCCTGCCGTAAGCTTCAACACCTGGTATCACCCCTTCAAAGGTGGTGTTGCTTTCGCTAATTCTGGATGGGTTTATCCTCATCCCGCGGACAGTGTCCTCGTATATTAAGTTGAGACTACTGCCGCCGTCCATGAGGACACGGGTGAGACGGTATCCGTCGATTATTGGGTCAAGCACCAAGGCCTTTGATCCTCCGCACCGAATACTAATTCGGCCGTTCATGTGATGGAAGGTGATCAGATAGGACATCCAGTGCACGTCTCTATGCGCGCGTTCGTGCCTTCTCGTGAATGTGTGAGTCGCCTGGATCATGTTTACTGTTTTAACCTCTGACGGGAATTTTTTCTGTCCCCCAGTGTTCGGCTGGCGAGGTTCATCATCGTCTTCGCTTGCTGTGTCCCTCCCCTTGTGTTCGGCATTTAATTTACCGGCCTGCTTGAAGACCCAGCATTCTCTATGCATGTGGTTCGCAGGTTTCTCGGGAGTGCCATGAATTTGGCATAGCCTGTCCAGGACTCTATTCAGACCGGACGGTCCCTCTTTACTGCCTTTTAATGGCTTCTTTTGCTAATCAGGTCGAGAGCCCCTGAATCCGGCATTGACCGTTGTGTTGTCCGGGCTCTCTTCCTTGTTTTGGCATTTGTTTTTATTACCCCGTGGCTTCCCGTTGCCATCCCTTATTTCGGATGTGTTGGGGTCGCTGGTACCTTTACGAGCTAGCCAGCTATCTTCACCTGCGCAAAAGCGGGTCATAAGGCTTGTTAAGGCTGCCATTGTCCTTGGCTTTTCTTGGCCGAGGTGTCGGGCGAGCCACTCGTCGCGGATGCTATGTTTGAATGCTGCTAAGGCTTCAGCGTCCGGACAATCGACAATTTGATTCTTCTTAGTGAGGAATCTGTTCCAAAGCTTGTGGGCGGACTCTCCGGGCTGTTGGATTATGTGACTTAGATCGTCTGCATCCGGAGGGCGGACATAAGTCCCTTGAACATTGGCCCTAAAAGCGTCCTCGAGTTCCTCCCAACTCCCAATTGAATTTTTGGGGAGGCTTTTCAACCAGTGTTGAGCTGGTCCCTTCAACTTGAGGGGGAGGTATTTGATGGCGTGGAGGTCATCCCCACGATCCATGTGAATATGCAGGATAAAATCCTCGATCCAGACCCCTGGGTCTGTCGTTGCGTCGTATGCCTCTATGTTCACAGGTTTAAAACCTTGTGGGAATTCATGGTCCAGTACTTCTTCGATGAAGCACAGGGGGTGAGCAGCCCCTCTGTATCTGGGCGCGCTGTGGCATGCAGTCGGCTGTTGTTGTGTCCGGTGTTTATTCCGAACTGGTATTTGGCTTGTATGATCGTTTTGGTGACCATAGTCCCTAGCCGGGGTGTGTCCTTTAGATCCGTAGATGGATCTGGCTGCACCGGCTTTCTTATCCAGATGCTCATGTAGATCGTGCTGGCGTCAGTAGCCGTTCTGTTGCGGTTGTGAAGCGGTACGTCTGGTCTCCTGGTCGTATTATTCTTTGGTGGAATGGCCTCATCATCGAATTCTCGCAGTAGTTTGCGTTTTTGATAGCTTTTTGTATGGCGATCGTCGCCATATCTTTCTTCAGTGTCTAGCATTTTATTCCATCTGCAACTGAACGTTTCCTGTGCGGCTTTGAGCCGTTGCTTCTGCTTATTTAGACTTCTCACTGTGGCCATAAGCTTTCGGTGGAGGTTGTCTCATTCCACGCATTCTTCCGGAATGAGGAATGCATCATCGTCCAGACTGTGTTCCTGTCCTCGGGCGGTTTGATGAGCTCGTCCCTCCGGATCATTGTGATCGGGCATCTGCTTCGAACTCGGTTCGGCGTGACCTGGCTCGTCCTACTTCATTGTTGGGTCCCTGTGGTTGTTATTGCCTTCGGGGTTTACTGGTATGTCGATCCTTCTTGCGCTCTTGTCGCTATTTTTACTGTTGCTGGACTTTGAGCGGCGTCTGCGCCGCCGTTTTGGCTTTTGCCCGGGTGTTTTATCTTCCGGATTATCACCGTCGTCCTTCTTCGGCGTATCCACAATGTATATATCGTGTGACGAGGTAGTAGTCCCGCGCCCCAGAGATTCTGAAGCTTCTCCTGCATCTTTGTCCATACCGTCGATGTCTTCGGAGTCGAAGTCAAGAACGTCGGTTAAATCATCGATCGTGGCAATGAAGTGGGTGGTGGGTGGGCAGTGAATTCCTTCGTCGCCTGCTTCCCACTCAAGCCGGACATAGTTCGGCCTAGAGCCTCCTGACAAAGAGAGAGACTTTAGTGAGTTCAGCTGTCGCCAAAGGGCGAGTGCTGGAAGATGTCCGCATCGGTAAACTCCATTACCGGAGCCCAACCTGGCTCGGCTGGCTCGAGGGTGTGCGGACCGGAACCAACAACCGGATATGAGTCCGGGGGTCCGGAGTCACAGGCTTCCATAGAGGTGAGGCCTGTTTTCGGCTCCACCGCCGATGAATGTGCGGCCTGCAGGGCGGGGTCCATCCCTCCATCCTTAGGCGACGCAACCTGCTCCGGATTTAGGTCCGGGGCTATTGCAGGGGTGATATTCCGAACGTTGTCCGACAGCAGGTCTAGGCCGTGCTCATCGCAACTGTCCAGCGTTCCTGGCACAGGCCCGAATCCGTCGAAGATCAAGTCTCCGCGAATATCCTCCGTGTAGTTCAAGTTTCCGAACCTGACCTGGTGGCCAGGGGCGTAGCCGTCGATCTGCTCCAGATGACCAAGCGAATTGGCCCGCAGTGCGAAGCCGTCGAACACAAAGATCTGTCCGGGGAGAAAAGTCTCGCCCCGGACCGTGTTGTTGATGATTGAAGACGCCATCAAGCCTCAAAGCAACGACACAGAGGAACTCTCAATGAAAGCACCAATGTCGGTGTCAAAACCGGTGGATCTCGGGTAGGGGGTCCCGATCTGTGCGTCTTAGGCTGATGGTAACAGGAAGCAAGGGACACAATGTTTACCCAGGTTCGGGCCCTCTCGATGGAGGTAAAACCCTACTTCCTGCTTGATTAATATTGAAGATATGAGTAGTACAAGAGTAGATCTTCCACGAGATCGTAGAGGCTAAACCCTAGGAGCTAGCCTATGATGGTATGATTGTAATTGTGATCGGTCTTCTAAAGACCAACCTCTCCGGTTTATATAGATACTAGAGAGGGCTAGGATTTACACGGAGTCGGTTACAAGGAAGGAAATATAATATCCGGATCGCCAAGCTTGTCTTCCACGCAAAGGAGAGTCCCATCCGGACACGGGCCGGAGACTTGAGTCTTGTATCTTCACGCTCCAATAGTCCGGACGATCTATATAGTCCAGCTGTCCGGATACCCCCTAATCCAGGACTCCCTCAATAGTGTCGTCCACTTGCTCCATTTTTATGTAGGCAAGATAAAATGGAGGACTGTTAGCGATTATAGCATGATAGTTAGGGCATCTCCAGCGCTGTCCCACAAATTTACACCGGCATCTATATGAACTAACCGGACGAAATTCGTGCAAACAAAGCAAATTTCAAATTAACCGGATGAAATTCATTACATTTCGAAAACTTTTCCTACAAACTGGACGAAATTCGTTACATATTTCGCACAAACCATACTAAAACCTACTGTAAACCTAATCTAAACGATCACCGGCGCCCGACCACCATGTCCGGCCATGAACACGAGAAAGCCGGCCATTGCCTTTGCCTCCTCCTCATACGCCTTGATAACCTCCTCCTTCGGAGCACAAGGTTCTGAATATTTCCGCCTCCACGTCACCGTCAAGTGGCTAATCGGCCGCCAATGTTTACCCCACCAAGCTTGGCGTCGACTGAGTGGAGTAGCGGTGGCCTTCCCGGGACCAGAGCGGCGGCGACCTACCGTGTACTACTCTTCCTTGCTGCCGGCTGCGCCCGCGCACGCGCGCCGACTTCGTGGTCGTGGCGGTGGAGGGAGGTCGGGGGGGTGCCGGCGATCTCCTTCGTTTGCTCCTGCGACAGTACGTCGAAGAGAGCTTTGGAGCGCACCCGGAGCAGAGCCGCCGATGTCCCTCGTCTGCTCCTACGACAGTACGTCCAGGAGAGCTTCGGAGCGCCAGGAGGCCATGGTTGGAGTGGTGCCAACAGAAGGAAGGGACCGGAGGAGAATAAATGTGGGTATTTGGCTATGGCTGGGAGCTGGGGCTCAAGTTAATATAGCGGGCGAATGGCAATGAGTCGCGGTAGACGGATGGACAACTGGCGCCAGAGTAGGTTCGTCGGGCGTGATTGCGAACGCTGCTTCAGTGACTTAACTATAGATGCGTTGGGTTACTGACATGTGGGCCCAATGGGCATCTGGCCCGCATGTCAGTGACACACCAATTGCACCTGCAATTAAGTCCGGTGAATGCGGAATTGACATTCTGGAGAGACGGTGACCGTTTCAGGCGGGAAGCGCGCGCTAGCGATGGAAGGGGTTTCGGTGTGCAGTGGCACTAAGATCGGTCGCTCACGATAGTACATACTCCGTACCATACTACCATAGTACCCTCTCTAGCTAGGCTATTTTATAGATTGTTGTTATGATGGACGATATACATGAGCAAGGCGATCCGAGTATGACCATAGGTGTTGAGCCAGGTGAATACATGCTCGGTGTTCACGTAGCCTCCATCAAACGTCTAAACAGTAATGTTAGGCACCGCCGAGGCGTGTAGGTGATGGGCCCGTTGTTTGCGTTGCGCCATGAGTAGGACTTTGATTTAGAGGGCGACGTGCATGCATTAGCATGCTTTGATAGCGTGAGTGTCTAACGTGAAGTATTTCATTTTCATTTGGCTGACCAGGGTGCGTTGCAGCGACGAGTCCGTGGTTTGATTCCCCACATACCCATAATTTTGGTTTTTACAGTATTTCTTTCTCCATTGACAGGTAGGCTCGCGTAGATAGATAAAGAACAAGAGCTGATGAGGCGCATGCGGACTGTTTGGCTAGTTAACCAGACAAATACGAAGCTATACGTTGAGCTAGTGACCGTATAATCACCATATCTCGTATACAATGATCAAAGTGAGCTAGTATAAGACAAGTTCAATGACCGCCAATGCATTTTACTCAGTAATAAATGACCAGGATTGAAGGGGAATCCAAATTTGCTTCGTCTTCTGTCCTTGAGCTCTTGACAAACCAATGCACTATACGGTTGTCCGGCCACTCCACCCCAGTTCTCACCAAGCGTCGTTCATGCCACCGTGCCGCACACTAACCGGTAAGGCAGCGATGGCATCCTGCCGCGCCGAGTTCCTCGCCGCCCACGACCGCACACAAAATGGTAGGGAAGCGATGGCATCCCGCCGTGCCGAGTTCATCACCGCTCGTGACCTCACAACTATGTGGGAGGAATTTGAAGATGCCAAGGCCGAATGGGCGGTAGAGCAAGAGGCGGCTAAAGCCGCACAGAGGGAGCGGAAAAGTCAGAAAGCACTCAAGAAAAGAGAGGCCCGCCGCCGCAAGAAAGAAAAGGACGCACGCGCTACTGCGGAGAGGTTGGCGGAGATCCAAGCACGGTGGGGTGTCGCCGACAAAGCCGGGAAGGAGAACGACAACATCTGGCCAGCATGTGAGAAGTAGTAGTACTAGTAGTTAGTGTGTGTGTCTGTGTCAGAGTACGAGCATGTACTAGTACTACTAGTTACTACTGTAGTTTTTAGAGCACATTACCAGTACATTAGCCTAGACTAAATGGAAAAATTCCTATCCTATGCATCAAATGGCATCTCTTTCTCTATAGGAATTGAGATGCATGTCATCTCACTTCCTATGATTTTCATATTCCTATAAAATTCCAATCCTATGAACGAAAGGAGGCCTTTGTTGGAGTAACTACTGTAGCTAGCAGTACTGCTGGTACATTAGTTTTCTTTAAGAAGCGGAATTCAATGAAGTCATGATGGTTCCTTCGTCCGAGCAACTTCAAAGTGGGAAGTGGGCCTGTGATTTGACGGCTCATTAGTCATTGTTAGTGCGGCCCAACGACCTGGGTGACTCTCCCTTGGAGTTCTGCGTGCATGGCAAGTGGACCAGGATGGTCGACATCCCACATGTTGGCGAACGGAAGTATTCTTTCCGATATCATTGCTGATTGGTTTGCAATGAAAACGCGTGGTATAGTATCACTGCTGATTGGTTTGCAAAAAAGTAGTATCATTGCTGATTTATAATTATTTTTTATTTTTGATGAATGCTATGTTTCAACTCTTATGACGAAGGGTGCCAAACACGGCACGTGCTGGATGTCCCACACGTCAGCGAAAGGAGTGGGACATGAACAGCGTGGTAGATCCCAGCGTAAAAAAACAAACAGCATGGTAGAGCGTCTCCACTTCTTCCACTTTTGCGTCGGAGACCACACGTAGTAGTACTTAGTGGTACGAACGATACAAAGTGTGACCTGGAGAGAAAGACACGTCTAGTTAGAAGGTCTTGGGGCATACAAGTAAACAAATATAAAAGTTAATATGTGCCTCCAAGTAATATAGTAGTAGTAGAGTACTTAGGCACATACTCCATAACATAACCGTGCATTGCACGTACAACATTTAGTGGTAGTACGTAGTAAGAGACAAATGCCGCCCAAGAGTTCCCTTCTCGACCCACTTTTGGGTGTTTGGTAGAGTCTATGGAGGGTCCATGAGTCCACACTAGTTTAGCACAAATACACTAGAAGCATGCATGAGGAGAGCATGCATGAAGAGGGGTGTTGAGTTGAGCATGCATGAAGAGGGGTGTTGAGTTGAGCATGCATGAAGAGGGAACAACTATGCTGAGATGAGAATGCAACCAAACACACCCTATATGCCACGCATGTTCATACCATTTGTGCCTTTCTACTTCACTTACTGCGCTACATTACTCAGGTTCGTACGTCCACTCCTGGGTACATGTCCATCTCGTAGTTCCAGTCCCACATGTTCTTCATATAGATGGAACGAACCTTGCATAACACGTGCACCTTGATGCTAGATGTCTCGCGTGTTGGCAAAAGGATGAACAAAGCTCACGTAAAAAAATAGAGTGGAAGAACATAGATTTCGGACGATCGAGAAGGAGCAAGGAACCTCGTGGTGGAGCGTCTGCACTGATAATATTTAATATTATTCAGCGATATAAAATTAACCAATCATCTCCACAGTGGACTGGAAGAGTACGAAACACGGCAGCCTAGTGTAGTTACATCATACTAGTACATGGCTAACCCACGCTATCACCATATTTCATGTCTTCCGTGCGACACCTATCTCAAGTAATCCAGCAGCCTGTATCGCTTCTCCTTCCTCGTCTCTATCAAAGTGCGGCCGGCTGGCGTTTTTGCCATCTATTGAGGTCGGTTAACTCATCACATGTTAGCGACATGCCAAGAGCATTCTAAAAAAAATTCCTTTCATGTTCCGTTTTCAAAAAGGAAAAAATCCTTTCACGTACGAATTTGCCTGTATGCTTGGAGCAACTTGCATGTCCTATACTGCTCCTGTTTGATACTCTAACTTAGCTAGAGGTTAGACTAACTCATGACTAAGCCTGAACTAACTGTAGCCAAATAGGTGTTTGGGTGACAGGGTTAGATTGACAATAAATGCACTTGATGGAGGGAGAAAAGTGATTTTTCAGTGGTCCCAGTGAGAACTATCTCCAGTTAGCACCTCTTGGGTGGGATAGTTTTTTTTGGTGGGTTCGGTGCAACTTGCTCCAATTCAAACCCTCATGCTTGGATACTTTAGGGCTATTTGAGCCCCAACTGGCTCAAACTTACTCTAACCCATGGATCCAAACAAGGCCTATTGCCAGTCTCGACGCGGAGCAGTCACGTGCACTGGGAAGCGGCGCTCTCTCGGCCATCGCGCCACTTCAAAGCCGGCGCTAATGAGAGGTCTCCTCCGCTCTGGCCGGGCATTACTGCGGCACTGACGCTCCAGGGCGATGCTGACCGTTTCACGCGGGAAGCGCACGCTGGCAAGGGAGTATAGGTTTTGAACTGTTTCAGGTGTAGTACTGGTAGTTTGCAAAACTACTCAATTATTGCACTCAGTTTCCTAAGAAATTGTGGTAAAAAACATTACTCCACAGCCCGCTTCCCTTCTCCTTCCTCTTCCACCGCCCGCGCACGTCCACGGGAAGCGACTGGTCAACCCTTATATAGGAGTGCTAGCACAAAAAGATGCATGCATGACCACTAAAATTTCCATATTAAAGTGTCACTCTGGCGGGAGTATGGCGTATGTTGTTACCTTCGGCCGGGCCATGGCTACCGGGCGACGGCAACCAGAGAAGAGGCGGTGGGAGGGGAATGAATGCAGCTACTGTTTGGGTTTGCTTTCCGGCTTAAATAAATGTGCAGCATCGCGTGTACCCGCGGGTGCACAAATTGTAACATACGTGTCTGCTTAAGTGGGCTTCACGTAACTGGTGTGTGAGAGAGAGAGAGATTCTAAGAGACAGAGTGCGTGTGTGCGACTCTACTCTTTGGACATGTACTCAACCTTTTGCATCGGGATATAAGTATAATGGTATTTACTTTAGCTAGTGATTTACGTGGCCATGTTAACGTGGTTGTGTCAAAAAAATGTCACTTCCTGCTCGTGATTTGCGTTATATAATTACAAGCAAGATTCTCGTGCATTGCACGGAACATCACTATGCATTTTTTTACAAAACACCTGTTGTGATTGACCCATGCAGGAGTAATCCCATGTGTAAAAACTAATGATATCTCGAGAATTTCATCGGAAAACTGGTATCTCGAGAATGTCATCGAAAAAATGAAAGATGAGAGATAAGGCGAGGAGGAGTGGAACGTGGTGGTGACTGGTGGTCGAAATGGGCGGAGGCATGGGGATGGACGGCGCCGGCAGGCGGCAGCGGCCACCATGCATGCTAGATTGTTCCAGAGACTTATTCCTTTTTTAATTGCCGAGCAATGAGGTTGTGGGAGATAATGATGTGGAGAGAGGTGCGGGTATCTTTGGTAAAATTATCATAGTTTGCTTTCTATTCGTCAGATATAGATCATACGGTGTGTATTACAAGATGGCAGGCACACCATCATCGCCAACTCATTTTTTTATAAGGGTACAGATGATAAGTTTGCTGACTACTAAAGTAAAGTGGAATTTGTCCAAGTTATGCAAGTAAATAAAGGTGATTGTTTATCATACAGGTAAGGTTGGATGAAGGGTGGTAGGAACAAATGCTCCGCCTAGAGTATGTGTGTGTGAGATGGAGTCTTAGTGTGTGTGTGTGAGAGAGAGAGAGAGAGAGAGAGATAGATGGAGTCTTAGTGTGTGTGGGGGGGGTGCGTGCGTGCGCGTGTGTAAGTGTGCATGGCTTCATCATAGAGAGGTGATGTGTATGGCAGAGGCCACTAACGATGGGGTGCGAGAGAGAAAATGCCCGTAGAGAGGGAAGAGAAGGTGTGTGCGCGTGAGAGGAGTCGATATCTAGAGAACGTGTTTGTTTGAGAGACACCGAGGAAGACTATTATATATCGATGGTGCATGTAGGCGGGAATTAAACAAAGGGATGGTCTTATTGGTTTTGGGGATATAGGGGAAGAGTGAGAGGCGGGGGGGTAGCTAGAAGGAGATTGTTAAGTGTGAGTGTGTGTTTTACCCATCCAGGCGGAAGTTATGTGCACAAAAGAGGAGAACGATTCAATGTGGCATTAGGGTTGAGGGTAATTAACTACGTATGGAGACATAGAGACCTTGAATATGCATGTGTGAGAGGTATACATGTATACGTGGGATGTGTGTGTGTGTGTGCGCGCACGCATGATCGAGATAAAAGAAAGAAGACATAAGTCATAAGATCAACGACATGGGAGAGACGGATCGGTATGACAATATGCATGCATGTGAGAATGCAGGGAAGAAGGCCCGACAATTGAGCATGTGTTTTTGTCTTTAAGAGATACTGGCGTGGGCTGGAGCATGCATCTATGGCGAGCAGAGGGAGTGAGGCACAACGATTGTGCAAAAGAGATCGACTATAAATGCATATGTATGGAGATATGCCACGACCGGTTTTTCCGGGTAATAAATTTCCAGAAAAGACCGTCGTGCTCATCAGCCCCAGGATTACTGTTAGCTGATGAGGCTCCAACTGGATACAGAAATTCCAAGCAGAATACAACATATGTAGTACAAGACCATTCTGGCCTGAGAGTACAACAAATGGTTTCTAGTGGTTGATGGCGGAAGCGGTTTGTGAGACATCAGTGTCTATGGGACTCCATTTCCCACAGGAACAGCTGACCAGGTTAACTCCTATCTTCGCGAGGTACTATCTCTATTGTGCGGGTTCCGGGGCTGACATCGCGTCGCTCCTCTCCGAGCAAGAAAATCTGGCCAAGACAATAGCCAGGGACAAGCCAATGAGTACTTTGAATGTACTCGCAAACATTATGAACACAGGTATAATATAACAATGATGTGCTAAAATATTTTATGCTCATGACGTCAGTCACAAACGACAAATGAAACTCTGATGCGTGCAAGCAAGTTATTTAATAAAAAGCAATAACATGGTAGTATTAAAATTTATGAAAACAAATAACAAGCAATGCCACAGTCGGGCGTCTGAGCGACACCACATAAAGGGCTTTAAAAGAAATGCCACAGTCGGGCGTCTGAGCGACACCACATAAAGGGCTTTAAAAGAAATGCCACAGTCGGGCGTCTGAGTGACACCACATAAAGGGCTTTAAAAGAAATGCCACCGTCGGGCGTCTGAGCGACACCACATAAAGGGCTTTAAAATAAACAATCAGAGTGAATATCCCGGAGGTAGAACCATCCCAGAGATACTCGATAATAACAATAATATCACGGGTTAGTCAACAATAATAATAATCATAGTTCTCACAAGTCACAAGTAGTAATTCCATTTCTGGTTAACCGGTTCACCTCCGAAGACCGACACTAAGACCGACACCCGACCCATCCCAGACTGTAATCCTTAACCATGGACACGGCTATTCGAATAGATTTAATCTCTGCAGAGGGTGTACTCTTTACCCACGAGTAACGGATTTCTTTAGTCCATCGGGACTAATTCCGTCTACGGTCTTTTTGTTGGAAACACACCTAACTTGCACACACCAGCTTAACTCACACGTGTCTGGAATCACCCACAACACCTGTTAAGCAACTCTAAGTGGGGAGGCTACAACCTCGCATAGCATGGGATCAAACTTATATCGCGCGCTCTAAGGGGTGGCCTCCCCTCTCGGTCCCAACCGGAAACACCCATGCCCCCGGACCAGGTGGCTTGCCTACCAGCTACAACCGGTACCTTCCACCATGGCCTCTCTATACGGTGTGTGCTAGAGAGAGGTTGACAACTTACTGAACCGTACTCTACTTGCTGTAGAGACGAGTGGTAGTACGAAACAAGTATGGGGGTTACTGGCACAAGACTCGATCTACGGTCGACTCAGGAGGTTTAAGTATTCCCTGCATGATTAGTATAACGGATATATTTCAACCAACAGGGTCACTGCTCATATCACTTTACCATGCCATACCAGACATAACCGTCCCGACGGAGACCGGCGACAAACTCATGCCTACCCAAGGCTGAGGTTTTCCCGGGTTCCTGCCGGTATGCATGCAAGGCACATGAGGGTGAATATTATCACAAGTGTGTTCATTTCCAACAGCCTGGAAATCACTAATATGCACTCATGCATAAGATCATACCACATGAAATAACGTGTCCTTCGAAATGTGGTGGTGTTATAAATGTATCCACGATCACACCAAAATATTATGCCGGGATTCAGAATGCTTGCCTTCAATGTTGTGGAGGGGTGGGGTGCTCTCCAAAACTTTTGAAAGCTTCTTCTCTCTCCCCAAAATCCTATTTAAAAATATAATTGAATTAACACACATTTCAAAAACAGTACAAAAAAGTTGTTTGAAAATTTTTCAAATAAATCTTAAAATAAACTAGACCAAATTTGAGGAAGGTGGGAAAAAGAATCAACTCATTTGGAGTTATATTTAAAAAGTTATAGCCGGTCAAAGTTGTGGTCAAAATCTGTTATTTAAAATAAAACAGAAAAGAAAACGTTTCAGATAGAAATACGCTTTCGGTGCAGAGGAGGCGTACTTGGGGCTTTACGCCTCCACTTAACCACGTGGACAGACACGGGGTCGCTGACAGTGGGTCCAGAGGGGCCACTGGTCAGGTTTGACCAGTCTCCTCCCTCCTCTTTCTCTGTCCCGAGCGGAGGCGGGACTCCGGCGATCGCCGCCGGCGATTGGCGGTTCCGTTCGAGAAACCGAAGTCATCCACGGGTTCAGGGGGTTGAGGCGGTCCCGCCGGTGGGTGTTACGGCCTCGGAAGTGGACGGGGTCGTCGGCGGTGAGCTTCGCGGCGGACGGAGAGCTTCGGGAGCAGAGTGGTTTTGGGGCTACGGTGGTCCTCGATCAAAATCGAGTAGTGGGAATGGTTTACGGGAGGATGAGGGTGCTCTTGGTGGAGAGGACGGAGAGTGGGAGGCCCTGGTGGTGCCGAAGTGGCCGGGGCAGTGGTGGCAGCTGCAGTTGCCGGAGGTGGGGAAGAAGACCTCCCCCGGGTCGATTGGCTGTCATGGGAGGACTAGGGGTGCATTCTAAGGCTTCCTGTGTGCTCGGGGAGGCTCGGGGGCCTCCTTTTATAGCTCGTCGAAGTCGGTTCCGTGGCAGCCAGATAAGCTCTCCGGCGAACCGCCTCTCTGTAGCTTGCAGGGCAACGTGGCGTGGCTGGGGATGATGGCAGGAGCTAGCGGACAATTGGGCACTGCTCCAGGGGCGAGCTGGCGAGAGGAGGTGGCTTTGGCGGCGCCGACATGGGCAGAGGCTGTCGGGCGGTGGCGGTGGCTAGCTCTTGGCTTGCCGGGCGTGGCGAGGGGTGGCTTGGCGCGTAGCGGTGAGAAAGGGAGTGCGTGGCGAGGCTCTGCAGTGTGGGCCAAAACCGTGGGGGCCAGCGTGTCGGCTCGGTGCACGTGCGTGCCAAACGCACGCTCTGCTCGCGCTCTGGCCGTGCACGGGACGTGCTCGACGAAATGCCAGAGCATGCTAGAGGTCGCGGTCGAGGCTGGCAATTAACAGACCCAGGTTAGGAGTAACGGGGAGTCAAGTGGACATGCTAGTTTGATCAGAGGTGCAAGTTCACAGTGCAATGCCACAACTCATGTCAAAACTGGTCATGCACTCCAGGTGTTTGACAAAATGCCAAGGGCACTTAGGCAAGTCTTGGAGTGGGCAAAAACTCCAGATGGAAGTCTCTTCAGATATACAAGAGGGTGGTGTGGTTAGTTGGCCAAAGGCAGAAACTTGCTAGTGTAAGTTTAACAAAACTTCAATTCTGGACAGAAAACAAATGGCATTGTTGTAAGCACTTAGAATCATCCAATGGGTCCACTCTCCTGGACTTAAGGGTTTGGCAAGGGGAACTACCAGTAGGAGAAATAATCATGGATATAGGAGCAACTAAAATGGTGGTTGCTGTACAAATCATCAAGTTGGTCCAGAATGGAAATGAGGTTGATTCACTCAAAATTTTCAAAGAACAACCCTGGATTTTTGCACAAAGTGGAATAATATGCTCCTACTGACCTCCCCTAATTTTGGTAGAAGTTTTAAAGAAATATTTAAAAGGGTTGTAGTGCAAAATGCACTCTGGACGAGAGAAGAAAAATTGAGTGTAGGGCTCAAAATATTTCATGAATGAAATATTATTTTGCATAATAGTGATTTAAAAACATCACATGACATCTCCAAATTTTGGTTGGAATTTTAAGAGAATTTATCAAATGGTTGTAGTTCAAATATGGCCATTTAACCTTGAAATACCATTTTCGAGAAAGTAAAAATCAAGCAATTAAATTAGTTAATTAGTTATATTGATAAAAGGAAAGTTTTTCTTGAGAGGTTAAACAAGTCCAAAAACATATTTGAAAAGTTTTCTCTTTGGGAAAAACTCATCATAACAGGGAAGGAAATGATTTAAAAATCAAAATGGAGCTCAGAAATCCAAAGTTTTAATTCCTGGCAAAAAATTTAATTCATTAAAACAAGGCCAAATTTTTGGGGTGTCACAAGATACATATATAGTGTGGGTGATAGGAAGCAAGACTCCGTGCGAGAAAGAAATGTTGACGGAGAAACTACAGATAGATACAGAGATGGAGATGCTAGCTAGAGGGACATCCGCTAGTTTGGGTGTTGGAGATGACCGCCGGGTGGTTCAGAGGGTGAAGTTATATATGTGTGTGAGAGGGCACTTGACTGCATGTAGAGAGAAACATATGTAGTGTGCGTGATAGGAATCAAGAGTGAGGGCGAGAAACAAGGTTGATGGAGAAACAGATAAATAGAAAGATAAAGATGCTATCTAGTGTGCGTTAGAGATAGGAGTCGAGTGGATCAGAAGGCTGAGTTATGTGTGTGGGTGTGAGAGAGATAGAGAGAGGGTGCATGTGAGTCACATACAAACAAATATTAGAGAGAAATGAGATCCCGAGAGACGGAGTTTTGTGTCTGCGAGAGAGAAAGATATTTCACAAGGAGAGTTATAGCTAGAGAGACATATGAGGGAATGCAAGATATATCTAGGGAGAGAGAGTGTGTGTGAGCGGCATACAAGAGAACAATGGAGAAATATGAGACTCTGGGAGACAGAGTTTGTGTTTGTGTGTGAGAAAGAGATATTTAAGAGGAAGAGTCATAGGTTCTCATATCTAAGGAGCGAAAGACATCTCTGTATGAGGGGTGTGTGAGTGGCACACATGGGAATAGCAGAGAGAAATGAGACCCCGGGAGACAAAGTTTTGTGTTTGTGTGATAGAAAGAGATTCCACATGGAGAATCATAGTTAGAGACACATAGCAGGGAGCGAGATATACTTAGAGAGAGATAGAGTGATGAAGGTCGAGGGAGAGAGTACCATCAGTGTGTTACGAAGATAAAAGATCATTGTCGACATACAGGTAGCACGAGAGATACCTGAGAGACGATGAACGCGTATAGGTCCAGAGAGATAGTCCTATATAAGCATGAGTGGGGATTCAAATATTTAAACTGGAGATCACGACATCGATAATATCATAACGCAAATTGGTGTATCAGACATGCATATTCATTTGAATTTGGGCACACGTGTAATGTTATATAGTTTATCAATATTGGTGATCCATAGATTCTTTAATTACAAACAATGCATGGTTTATATGCAATTAATGTCTAAACGGGATTACACTATATGTTGCATGTGGGAAACACATTATACATGTTTGAGAAGTAAAAAAACCGCATGAAACACACATTAGTTGGAGACAGTTAGCGAGGAATGCATACTTTGGATTTCAACATAAAGTGGTTTCAAATATTTGAAAATCCAAATTGATGGATACAACCTTATGAATCTGAGATCATGCCATTTGTAAACCATATTTATGTATAAATGGTGTTGTGCTTTTGAAAGTATATATAAAAAATGATGTATATAGAATGTAATTCCAATTGAAAATGGATCCCGCCCGAAAAAATAGAATACAAACGGGATTCGAATTGAGTTGGCACGAGCGTAAACGTGCACTATGCAAAATTTGAACGAAGCGGGGAAAGTCGCAGTAACCGTCCGAAACCAAAATTTGCGAGATGGAAATTACTACTGCCTATCCCTGCCACGCTAAGCCTATCTGCTAGATTTCTATAGGTTTTGATAGGGGTAGGTTTGTAATTTCACCCAAATGTGACGTAACCGCTTCTCACCCGGATTCATACACGGTGGGTGCCAAAACACAGTGTGTCCTCGGCCGAAATCGACTCCCTCCCCGATTCATATTCATATACACGGTGGGCGCCAAAAACAAACTCTCGTCGGCAAATATTCGGTGTATGCGAGATTACCGTCCTATCCCCAACCGACTAATGTTGTTGTGATGTAGTAGAAATTTGAAATGGGGGCTAAGTTTGTAAATTTCATCGCATTTGAGACAAGCGCGCCCTGAATACATGTTTCCCCCCTTCCTCTCTACCTCCCTTTTCCCCATTCGTACTCTATGGGCACCAAAACACCCTCTCCGCCCCACCCTCCTTCCTCTGCTGCCGCCCGCCACCCCATCCACCGCCGTCCTCCTCCACCATGCCGGAGCTGATACGCCGCCGCCGCCGTCCATTACAAGAGATCGACCTCTCTCATCCACGGCTTCGGACCGGGATCCTTGCATCCCGTCCTCTCGCTTCATCCCCGCCGTCGTCCACCTTGCCGGCGCCGCTCCTACGATCATCTCGTCCACCGCGCCCCGCCGCCACCGTCTACCCTCCTAGATCTGGTTCCACGCCGCCGACAGCCATCGCTACTGCAGCACCATCAAATTCTCAGCAGATGCGTACACGGCGCCGCACTAGAGGCGGTACTCTTCCGTATCTTCTCAACTTATTTATCGTAGCAAGAAAATAGATCGCCACTGCTTTACTTTGATTTCTTGTCTTGGTTGCGAAGTTGCCTTTGTCCGATTTGCACCTTCAGATCCGCCATGGCACGCTCAACACTATACTCCCAATGCTTATGGTTTTCCCCTTTTATATTCCACACTAGTTAAATCACAGTAGACTAAATTTTTCAGAGATCGCTGGAGTTCGCCGGTGCGAATGAAGGGGCTTGGGTGGTTGTGGGGCCTCGCCGAACGAAGAAAACTCGACGCAGGTGGGGGTTGGGGTGGGGTGGGGGTGGGGGTGGCGGAGGAACACGGGCGGTGGATGCCGGTGGTCCGGCCGGCGGCCCGTGCGGTGTTCTGTATGGGAAGAATCAGAGACGCGGAAGAAGATGGGTTAGGAGACGTAGGATCTTCATCCAACCGCCTGAAAGGGTCGAGAGACAGCTGGGAGTTGCATTCTTAATGCGGTCTAGTTAATCATGTGTGGGCACTGCGCACCAAAACATTTTATTATCCAAAATCTGCTTGCTCTTCTTTACCATGTTCCTCTCCCGTTCTTCTTTAATATGTACTCTCTCCGTTCCTAAATACAAGTCTTTGTATAGATTCCACCATGGAATACCTATGGAGCAAAATGAGTGAATCTACACTCTAAAATGTATCTCGATACATCTGTATGTGATCCATACTGGAAATCTCTACCAAGACTTATATTTTGGAACAGAGGGAGTTTGATAGTAGTACAGTATGTTCCTTGTATTGAAGATGAGCAGGGACATTTGCAGTGTAGAGGTCTATACGGTCGGTTGTGATGGACACTTTGAGCCTCTCTGATTTGTAGGATCTTGTAAACATAGGAATAGGATTTGTAGTGGCCTGTCCACTTGAATCCTATAAGAACAGCAAGGAAATGCGGGGAGCTGTGTCGCCTTTGAGAGTTACACTGATATTAACAGTACCGCACCTTCACTTGAAGAGAGCTGGTATCCAAAGCCTTTCTAGCCGTACCGGCAAACTAGCACCTATATTCCAGCAGGTTCCACTTTGTTGATTTTACTCTGATTCTTAAGGTTTTCCCGTTATATCTCTGTGTAGCTGCTTTTGTCGCACTAGCAGCAGTCTACTCTTGAAGCTAAACACTGCAATGACTCACAAAATTGGCACCAAGGCATTGGGTGCCATTCTGGATGCAATGAAACTCATACGCTCCCCACCTGTTGACTCTTGTTCAGAATATGATCCTAATGACTCTTTTTCAAAATTGCCACATATAGAGAGACAGCATGGAATTGCATTTCTTTGGGAGCTGTGATTCATCATGAGTGGGCAACCAACATTGTATGCAATGAAGCGGAACCTCAAGAATATGCTTCATCTTCTGTTCTTTAACATGTTCCTCTTTGTTTATTCTGTATTTAGTACGTATAGTATGTTCCTTGTCAGGAAGGGGCGCAGGGACATATGCAGTCAACAGCTGATAGAGTTGGCCTGTATGTGATCGATAGGCTTTCAATTACTAGCGGCAATACAACACCGTATTTTCAAGCCAGTTCCACTTTCCCGATTTATATATCATGGTTATGGTGTACCCCTGTTATGTACAATAATCTGCCTAGTTGCTGTGTGCTCTTGTTATCATGGTTTGGCAATAAACTCTCTATATAGTATATTATGAACCTGTCATATGCCAGCTATCCTTACTTCTGGAGCCTATTTTTTTGTGTACTTGTGCCAGATTATATAAATGCACGCACCATATTACAGCACACATGAGCTCTCTCATCAGAATCCAGTGATAGCACACAAATGTTTACAGGGGCGCCCCTATACTAGAATATCATCTGCATTACAAAGATAATCTCACAACTATTTATGTTTTCATGGTTCTCAGATATTGTACGCAATTACAGTGAATATCAGAATCCGCGCATCTGAAGAATATTGTGGAACACTGCAATGACTTACAAAACTGGCACCAAGGCATTGAGTGCCATTCTGTAAGCAATGAAACTCATACGCTCCCCACCTGTTGATTCTTGTTTAGAATATCATCCTAATGACTATTCTAACCTCGAGGAGTCAAAGGCAGATGGCATGTCCTATTCACCCATCAATGTGCCTATTCTAATTTGGCAAGGTTTTATTGATTGCGCGTATCTTTCATATGTTGTCTTGCATTTCTTCTATTTTGTTGCACCACCATCTGCTTAGTTTACTCATCATATAACTCGAGATGCCATGCCCATCCATTATCAATACATATTCCATCTGTCATCATACCATGTTTTTCCACTCAAATGTTATTCTTGTGCATCAGACATCAAAAAGGAAGAGGGTGATTGCCGAACCCGAAGGAGCACCAGCAAAGTCCTTGGAAAACGTGGTGGTGCCGGAGAAATCAGACAGCGCCCCACTTATATTGGCTGTACAACTAGTGACACAAAACGTAGGACCGACTCTAGCAGACTGCACACATACTTCACTGGCCACACCACTAGCCCCACCACACAGGACGTGCACTCCAGCAAAAGGTATACCGAATTCATTTGCCATACCACCAGCAGTACCACAGAAAAATCCCACTCCAGCAAAAAGTACAGCAAGTCCACCGGCCGAAGACCTATCCCAACTGCAGATACGGCCAATTCCTGCAGATTGGAACCCCATTCCATTTATTCCCAGTTTAAAAGACAATGCTTTCAATGTTGTTAGGGACTACGTGCATATATTACCATCATGGGAAGATTATAGTGAAGACAAACACCATTTTCACATCTTCCTGTCCAACTTACGTGTAAGTGCTATTATTCATGGTTATTATTTTCCTGTTTTCTGCTGATCGAACACATCAATGATTTACATTACATTGTTATAACTAGGCGAGGGTCAATTTGGATAGTCATGACGAGCAAAGCTTGCTTGTGCTTTTCAAGGAACCATTGCAGAAATATCGGTGTTACCTGAGGAAATCACACTTTGATGGCATGTCTATAAACGAATTTCCGGTGAAGTCTCCTGTGCTAAATTTAGAAGACATTGAATGGAAAAACCTTGTTATGCACTGGTCTCGTTCCCAAGATGAGGTACTGTCTATGAAATCACATGACAATTTGAACTTTTACTTTTCGCATGTGCTTTAAGGATCTTTTTTGCAGGAAATCTGCTCAAAGAAGAATTCCGGTTTGAAAAGAACGATAGGATATTGCAAATATGCTGCCCGCTGTTTTGCTCTTGTTAGTACCTGTTGTCATGTATAGTTGTACTTGCATACATACCTGGTTCATTATGTGATAGCAGTATGCATGATAGCTTGCTTATCAATTGTTCGCTCCAAATTATCTGATTTGTATGAATGGTTACATTAGTGTAGAATATATCCAATGCCAATGAATTTTTTTAGCTCTGCATTGTTCTTGTAAGTACATGTTGTCCTTTATCAGTGTACTTATATTGACAGGTAGTTGTTCATGTACCATCACTCTGCAGCTTATTTTCCTTTGCCCTCCATTTTCTACACATCATATCTATATTTACTCTTTCCATAAGGTTGGTACTAAAGAAGTTTAGTTGTGCATTGCTCTTGGCTTGTGCCTTTTGCCTGTATCGCTGCACATACATTTATAGCTACTTGGTTATGTAGCATCACTCTTCATCTTATCTTAAATATTCTCCATTTTTTCGTATATTATCACATCTATATATACTCTTAACAAAATGTAGAATAAAGGCAATGCTTATGAAGAAGATTATGTGGTAAACTTCTTGGATTGCCCCCCCCCCATCAGCATGGACAAGGGCTTTATAGAGCCTGTCTTCACCAGTAATGTAAGTTTGTCCTTCTCAAGCCTTCAAACTTTGTTGTGTATATTTGGTTAGGCATGAATGCAATGGCTGTTTATTTTTGGTGTTTGCATCAAATTGCATGTTTAAAGTTTATTATGTACTCCCTCCATTCCTAAATATAAGTCTTTCTAGAGATTTCAATATGCACTACATACGGAATAAAACGAGTGAATCTACACTCTAAACTATGTCTATATACATCCGTATGTAGTTCATATTGAAATCTCTAAAATACTTATATTTAGGAACGAAGGGAGTAGTTCATAAACAAAAGTTTGTCCTTCTCAATTTAAGTTTTCAGCTGTACAACCAAGTTCCTTCTTCATACCATGTAAATTAAACTATACAGAGCAAGTGATCTTCTTTTGCACTGCATGTATGCTTCTGTTCTTCATCCATAATCCAGTGGTGTGGTGAACCTACCCACTATAGCATAATGTCATATTCTGCAATGTCTTAACTATGAACAATGTCATATCATTCTACTATTATTTAAACCGTCTCTTTATTTGCCAATCTGAAATGGGATAAATTGACAGCACACTAACCATTAATACTTATGAGTTCTTGATCTGTAATCCAGTGGTGTCGTGAAGCTGCCAACTCCTTCACAATGTCATTTCCTGCCATGTCTTGACCTGAACAATACCATATTGTGTTAATGCATTTTAAAATTGTGTCACACTATTCGTCAGTAAGAAATGTGATGAATTGTCAGCACTGATACTTTTATGTGCAAAACCTGTCATCTGTCTACTTGTTTATCTTTCAGAGTGAGGAAGATATAAGTGTTGAACAAGCGCAGTCTCATCATCTTGCTCAGGTGCTTGCGCTGCAGCTCGCCAGCAGGGCTAACCTTTCTTGAACTCTATTGAAGTGCTGTCGGTTTTGTATATTATTTTGTGGGCATGTTTATTTGCACTGGTGGCGATCTTTGATGCCCAGTGTATGTAATCTGCTGTCTTCTTGTGCTTTATTATCATAGTGGCGAACTTTGATGCCCAGTGGATGTAATATGCCGTAATTTCTTTATTGTATAGTCTAGGTTTTTTCTTATTCACGATGCTGCAGTTATTTTACTGTATATATATCATGTCTTCGCAGTAAAGCGGCCAAACCGTAAAATTACGGTACATAATCGGGCCGTCATGCAATCATGATGTATGATCCGCATCATGGGCCCCGTCAAACTGGCCCACTAGTAGATTCAGGCCTTTAATAGGCCGAGTAACCCCCGGCCCTCTTTTCGCAAGGAAACTCAATGGGCTTTTAGGAGGCTGAGAAGTAGGTTGGGCCTGAAACATGCCGAACAGCTCATGGGCCGGCAGCAGCCCGAATTGGACCCCGGCCCATGATTGTGCAAATCAAATCACGGGCTTTTAACAGGCCAAAATTGGCTCGGTCCTTGTTTGTCCCAATCAGATATCGGCTGCGAGCAGGCCAGATGCAAATCGGGCCGTAGTTAGGCCCAACTATATGACAGGATTTTAACAGGCCGAAATGTTAAACGGGCCCTTAACAGGCCGAAACTAATATCATGCCAATTTACTAAATGGGCCTTTAGCAAGTGGTCCCAAAAGCATAGCGTCTAGTTAACGGGCCGAATCGGATATGGGCCATAATTGAGGTCGAAGCCTCTTAAAGGGTCGGACCTGATCTGGGCCGTGATTTGGCCCAGAACGTGGGAGGCTTTTAACGGGCCGGATCTCATATGGGCCATTATTAGGCCCGGAACATGGCAGGCCATTAATGGACCAGATCAAATATGGGCCGGCATTTGGCCCAAAACATGGCAGCCAGTTAATGGACCGGCCTACTAGGGTCCTCAAAATCTTGTGGGCCTACAGCTGGGCCGGCACATTAGTGTTGGCAAAATCTCGTGGGCCTTTAGCTGGGCTGGCCCATTATGATTCGCAAGAATTTCGTGGGCCTTTACTTGGGCCGACCCAATATGGCACACAAAAATCTTGTGGGCCTTTACCTGGGTCGGCCGATTATGGGCCACGAAATCTTGTGGGCCTTTAGCTGGGCAGCACATTATGGTCCGCAAAATCTCGTGGGTGTTTAGCTGGGCCAGCCCATTATGGTCTGCAAAATCTTGTGGGCCCTTAGTTGGGCCGGCCCATTTAAACTCAATGGGCCGTGCCACGTGTCGACGTATCATAGGCGCCTTCTGTCCAATGAGTGGATGACATCTGTCCCAACGATGAGCTGACACGTGTTTCCTCCAGCCAATGATGATTTTACACGTGGAAAATCCCCATTGGTCGGGGCTGTTAACGGGTTATCAGATCCAAAACCCAACCCGATAGCTTAATGGCATTCCATTACGGTGGATGCCACGTGTCGGTCACCCTTGACAAAAGCACTTCTGTGACACGCGATTTATCATCATGGAAGTGGACACTTCCGTGATGATAATTTTGGTAATGTCATGGAACACTTCTACGACAGCACAGGTATGACTATCTTGATTCTGTCATAAATTTGTCATGGATGTGCATGCATGACAAAAAACGCGACCTACTGTGACAAAAATGTATCATTACGGAAGTGTATTTTTTTGTAGTGTAAGGACCTCTACGATGGTAATTTCCCTCGCTAGACGCCATACTCTCCTCGGTTGTGAAACCAAGGCTATGACTACCAAAAGCTATGGAAATCAAAGCAAATGGAGACCAAAGCTCTGATACCACTTGTAGGATCGAAAGTATGTCTAGAGGGGGGGTGATTACACTACTTGACCAAATAAAAATCTAGCCTTTTCCCAATTTTAGTTCTTGGCAGATTTTAGCAACTTAGCACAAGTCAAGCAATCAACCTACACATGCAATTCTAAGAGTATAGCAGTGGAATGTAAAACAATTTCATATGAAGGTAAAGGGGAGGAGTTTGAGAAGGCAAACACAATTGGAGACACAGATGTTTTTGTCATGGTTCCGATAGGTGGTGCTATGGTACATCCACATTGATGGAGACTTCAACCCACGAAGGGTAACGACTGCGCGAGTCCATGGAGGGCTCCACCCACAAAGGGTCCACGAAGAAGCAACCTTGTCTATCCCACCATGGCCGTCGCCCACGAAGGACTTGCCTCACTAGGGTAGATCTTCACGAATTAGGCGATCCCCTTGCCCTTACAAACTCCTTGGTTCAACTCCACAATCTTGTCGGAGGCTCCCAAGTGACACCTAGCCAATCTAGGACACAACACTCTCCAAGAAGTAACAAATGGTGTGTTGATGATGAACTCCTTGCTCTTGTGCTTCAAATGATAGTCTCCCCAACACTGAACTCTCTCTCACAGGATTTGGATTTGGTGGAAAGAAGATTTGAGTGGAAAGCAACTTGGGGAAGGCTAGAGATCAAGATTCATATGGTAGGAATGGAATATCTTGACCTCAACACAAATGTAGGTGGTTCTATCTCAGAAAATGTATGTTGGAAGTGTAGGCATGTTCTGATGGCTCTCTCCACGAATGAATAGTGGGTGGAGGGGTATATATAGCCTCCACACAAAATCTAACCGTTACACACAACTTACCGATCTCGATGGGACCGAATCGTGAAACTCGGTCGGACCGATTTAGCAAATAATGTGACCGTTAGGATTTTCGATGGGACCGACATGCAACTCGGTGGGACCGATATGGTTAGGGTTAGGGCATAACTTAATCTTGGTGAGACCGATTACACAAACTCGGTGGGACTGATTTTGGTAATAAGCTAACCAGAGATTTGGTCAGGCTAACTCGGTGGGACCGATTCGCTCATCTCGGTTGGACCGAAACGTTACGAAAGGGAAGCAGAGAGTTTGCATTGCAATCTCGGTGGGACCGATTGCTCATCTTGGTTTGACCGAAATGTTAGAAGGGAAACAGAGAGATTACAATCCCATCTCGGTGAGACCGAGATCCCTATCGGTGAGACCGATTTGATTAGGGTTTGTGGCAGTGGCTAAGACATCTGAACTCGGTGGCGCCGGATAGAAAGAATCGGTGGGGCCAAGTTGGACTTTTGGTTTGGGTCATATGTGGATGTGAGAAAGTAGTTGAGGGCTTTGGAGCATATCACTAAGCATTTTGAGCAAGAAAGCAATTAAGCAACACCTCATCCCTCCTTGATAGTATTGGCTTTTCCTATAGACTCGATGTGATCTTGGATCACTAAAATAGAAAATGTAGAGTCTTGTGCTTTGAGCTTGAGCCAATCTATTTGTCCTTAGCATTTTGAGGGATCCACTTTTCTCATCCATGCCATGCCAATCATTGAGCTTTCCTGAAATATTTATCTTGAAATAGCATTAGCTCAATGGGCTATATGTTGTAAGGAATTACCAAAACCACCCAGGGATAGTTGCACTTTCAACATGGCTCTTGTGGCTCAACTCATCGGCTACTACGTTAGCCTTTCCGGGATGATAGTGCAACCTCATATCATAATCCTTGATGAGCTCCAACCATCTCTTCTGTCTGAGATTTAACTCCTTCTGCATGAAGATATACTTCAAACTCTTGTGATCCGTGTACACCTCACAATGGTTTCCGATGAGAAATTGTCTCCATATCTTCAACGCATGCACTACGGCTACTAACTCCAAATCGTGTGTAGCATAATTCAACTCATGGGTTTTAAGCTGTCGTGAGGCATAAGAAACAACTCTTCCCTCCTGCATAAGCACTGCTCCAAGTCCTCGACGAAAAGCGTCGCAATACACTTGATAATCCTTGCGTTGATCTGGCAGAATCAACACTGGAGCTGTGACCAAGCGTTTCTTCAACTCCTGAAAACTGGCCTCACATTCCTCAGTCCATATGAACTTGGTGTCCTTCTTCAACAACTCTGTCATAGGCTTTGCAATCTTCGAGAAATTCTCAATAAACCTCTGGTAGTATCCCGCGAGTCCAAGAAAACTTCGGATCTCTCCAACTGACATGGGTACTTCCCAATTTGTCACTGTGACAACATTGGTAGGGTCTACTGCTATTCCTTCTCCGGATATAACATGTCCGAGGAATCCAACTTCCTTCAACCAAAACTCACACTTGCTGAACTTGGCATATAACAGATGTTCTCTAAGCTTCCCAAGTACCAAACAAATGCTCCTTATGCTCCTCTTCATTCTTTGAGTAGACCAGAATATCATCAATGAACTGTTGGAAATATTCCCTAGAGGCAATAATAAAAGTATTATTATATTTCAATGTTCATGATAAATGTCTTTTATTCATGCTATAACTGTATTATCCGGAAATCGTAATACACGTGTGAATACATAGACCACAATATGTCCCTGGTGAGCCTCTAGTTGACTAGCTCGTTGTGATCAACGGATAGTCATGGTTTCCTGACTATGGACATTGGATGTCGTTGATAACGGGATCACATCATTAGGAGAATGATGTGATGGACAAGACCCAATCCTATGCCTAGCACAAAAGGTCGTGTAGTTCATTTGCTAGAGCTTTGCCAATGTCAAGTATCTCTTCCTTTGACCATGAGAGCGTGTAACTCTTGGATACCGTAGGAGTGCTTTGGGTGTATCAAACGTCACAACGTAACTGGGTGACTATAAAAGTGCACTACAGGTATCTCCGAAAGTATCTATTGTTTTATGCGGATCGAGACTGGGATTTGTCACTCCGTGTAAATGGAGAGGTATCTCTGGGCCCACTCGGTAGGACATCATCACATGCGCAATGTGACCAAGGAGTTGATCACGGGATGATGTGTTACGGAACGAGTAAAGTGACTTGCCGGTAACGATATTGAACAAGGTATTGGATACCGACGATCGAATCTCGGGCAAGTAACATACCGATAGACAAAGGGAATTGAATACGTGATTGATTAAGTCCTTGACATCGTGGTTCATCCGATGAGATCATCGTGGAACATGTGGGAGCCATCATGGGTATCCAGATCCCGCTGTTGGTTATTGACCGGAGAACGTCTCGGTCATGTCTGCATGTCTCCCGAACCCGTAGGGTCTACACACTTAAGGTTCGATGACGCTAGGGTTATAAAGGAAGCTTGTATGTGGTTACCGAATGTTGTTCGGAGTCCCGGATGAGATCCCGGACGTCACGAGGAGTTCCAGAATGGTCCGGAGGTAAAGATTTATATATGGGAAGTCCTGTTTTGGTCACTGGAAAAGTTTCGGGCGATATCGGTATTGTACCGGGACCACCGGGAGGGTCCCGGGGTCCACCAAGTGGGGCCACCTGCCCCAGAAGGCTGCGTGGGCCAAGTGTGGGAGGGGACCAGCCCCTAGGAGGGCTGGTGCGCCCCCCACAAGGAGTCCAAGGCGCAAGAGAGAGTGGGAGGGGGCAAACCCTAGTCCAGATGGGCCTTAAGGCCCATATTGGTGCGCCTCCCTCTCCTCTCCCCCCTTGGCCGCCTCCCCTTTGCCATCTAGGGCTGGCCGCACCCCTTGGGGGTGGGAAACCCTAAAGGGGGCGCAGCCCCCCCTTCCCCCTATATATAGATGAGTTTTGGGGCTGCCATACACATGAAGTTCTCTCCCTCTTGGTGCAGCCCTACCTCTCTCCCTACTCCTCCTCTCCCATGGTGCTTGGCGAAGCCCTGCGGGATTTCCACGCTCCTCCACCGCCACCACGCCGTTGTGCTGCTGCTGGATGGAGTCTTCCTCAACCTCTCCCTCTCTCCTTGCTGGATCAAGGCGTGGGAGACGTCACCGGGCTGTACGTGTGTTGAACGCGGAGGTGCCGTGCGTTCGACACTTGATCATCGGTGATTTGAATCACGACGAGAACGACTCCTTCAACCCCGTTCACTTGAACGCTTCCGCTTAGCGATCTACAAGGGTATGTAGATGCACTCTCCTTCTACTCGTAGCTGGTTTCTCCATAGATAGATCTTGGTGACGCGTAGGAAAATTTTGAATTTCTGCTACGTTCCCCAACATGAACACCACGATGAACTTATCCAAAAACTCCATAAACACCTTGTTCATCATGTTCATGAAATAGGCAGGTGCGTTAGTCAGACCAAATGACATAACAGTATACTCATATAGCCTGTACCTTGTGGTAAAAGTTATCTTAGGTATATCCTACTCTCCAATCTTCAGCTGGTGGTATCCTGATCGCAGATCGATCTTGAAAAATACTTTAGCTCCTTGCAACTGGTCAAACAGATCATTGATCTTCAGCAGTGAATACTTGTTCTTCATTGTCACTTCATTCAATCCACGATAATCAACAACCATCCTCAACAATCCATCCTTCTTCTCCACTAGAAGCACTAGTGATCCCCAAGGTGATGAACTTGGGCGAATATAGCCTTTATCTAGTAACTCCTTAATCTGCTTCTTAATTTCCTCCAAATCCTTTGCGGGCATCCTGTATGGTCTCTTAGATATTGGCCCTATGCCTGGCAAAAGCTCAATCAAAAACTCAATGTCTCTATTCGGTGGCATGCCTGGCAACTCTTCTGGAAATACATCCAGAAAATCCTTCACCACTGGCACTTCCTCCTGTACAACTCCTCATAAGGAATTTACTTGAGTCCTCTTCGGCACATGCCGGGATACATACTTAATCCTTCTTCCTTCTGGGGTGGTAAGCATAATCGACTTGCTGGCGCAATCGATGTTTCCTCCATACATCGATAACCAATCCATACCCAAAATCACATCCAAACCTTGCGACCCCAAAATTATCAGGTCTGGGGGAAAACATGCCTACCTATGGTCAATGGCATCTGAAAACATCCTTGGCTTGCCATATACTCCGCTCCTGGTGAGCTTACTAACATAGGTGTTCTAAGAACTTTGGTGGGCAATTTATACTTATCCACAAATCCCCTTGATATGTATGAATGTGATGCACTAGTATCAAAAAGAATGATTGCAGTAAACGACTTAACCAAAAACTTACCTATTACTGCATCTGGCTGTGCTTCAACCTCCTCCACGTTAACGTGGTTCACTTGTCCCCTGTTGAAAGGATTAGGCTTCTTCCCAGAGCTTCGATTGCCATTTCCACTCTTAGCTTTAGGACATTCATTGGCATAATGTCCAGTCTTTTGGCACTTGTAACAAGTAATGTGACTTAGATCCTTCTTGGCGGGCGTTGCTGGGTTGGAACGGTTCTGGCTGTTGCTCCCTCCATTACCATTCCCATTCTTGGGGCCACTATGGTTGTGCAAACTTCCTCCATTGTGATTGTGACCTCCATGGTTATGTTGAAGGGGTCCTCCCAAGTTCTGGGTAAAACGAGGCATCTGCTAAGCTCCAGAATTGTACTTCCCCTGTCCATACTTCCTCTTGCGGTTGTCAATCTGCTGCTGCTTCCCTTCAATCATGAGAGCTCTATCTACCAACTCCTGGTAGTTGTTGAAAGTTGCCACCATCAACTGCATGCTCAGCTCATCATTCAGTCCTTCCAGAAACTTCTCCTGCTTAGTTGCATCCGTAGCAACGTCATCTTGGGCATAATGTGCTAACTTACTAAACTCATCCACATACTGGCCCACTGTGCGTCCTCCTTGGCGTAAGTTGTGAAACTCATGCTTATTCATGGCCATAGCTCCTGCTGAAACATGGGCAATACGGAAAGCCTGCTGAAACTGGTCCCATGTGACAGTGTCGATGGGGTAAGTGGCTATGAAATTCTCCCACCATGATGTTACGTGTCCATCAATCTGATGTGCGGCAAAACACACTCTCTCCGCATCTGTGCATCCTCTAGTGGTCAACTCCCTTCCAATCTTGCAGAGCCAATCATCTGCAACTATCAGCTCGGTGCTACTGGAAAACACCAGCGGGTTCAGCCTTAGGAAACGGGATAAGTGATCAACAGGTGGTGGTGGTGGGTTGTTGTTGTTGTTGTTCCCCTGATTCTGATTCTGGACTAGTATCTGCATCAATGCATTCTGCTGCTGGATCAACTGGGTGAGCTCCGGTGGGAAAGCAAAACCATTGTCGCGTCTCGGAGGCATCTGAGGGTTTATAAAAGATGATAAAATAGAATAGAATGAGGTCTAGAGGGAAAACACTACAACGGTCTAACTATAGTTAAAAAAGTGCTTGGACTATACTATATACATGGGGGAAATAATACTACTGATATGGTGGTCAACTAGAAAAATTGATCGGTGGAAGACTCCATGATATCTGCTCCAGCTTCATCAACAAAGTCATCATCACTATCATCGGGGTCCCAGTCGGTGTCTGTCGGTGTCAAAACCGGCGGATCTTGGGTAGGGGGTCCCGTACTATGTGTCTAAGGCTGATGGTAACAGGGAGCAGGGACACGATGTTTTACCCAGGTTCGGGCCCTCTCAATGGAGGTAATACCCTACTTCCTGCTTGATTGATCTTGATGATATGAGTATTACAAGAGTTGATCTACCATGAGATCGTAGAGGCTAAACCCTAGAAGCTAGCCTATGGTATGATTGTTGTCGTCCTACGGACTAAACCCTCCAGTTTATATAGACACCGGAGGGGGCTAGGGTTACACAGAGTCGGTTACAGAGAAGGAGATCTAACATCTGAATCGCCAAGCTTGCCTTCCACGCAAAGGAGAGTCCCATCCAGATACAGGACAAAGTCTTCAATCTTGTATCTTCATAGTCCAACAGTCCGGCCAAAGTACATAGTCCGGCTGTCCGGATACCCCCTTATCCTGGACTCCCTCAGTAGCCCCCGAACTAGGCTTCAATGACGATGAGTCCGGCGCGCAGATTGTCTTCGGCATTGCAAGGCGGGTTCTTCTCTAGAGTACCTGTCGTAGCAAACAGTGTCCGACCTCCCATTAATGTTATACTCCTCAGCCTCTATGCTTTAATAATGGCCATCTCCACGTGTCGAGTGAATACGAGGAGCCAGGGCATTTTTACATTTGCCACCCTGACCCTGTGAGCGAATCGTCTATTTGAAGAGATGGGGATCCTCAGATCCAAATCTCACCATCTTCTCCCAAGCAAGCATCCAACAGAGCGCGTCCGGAAAAATCCATTCCATCATGGCCGGTCGCCACAGCTCCTCTTCTTGCTCCCGTAGTTCTGCGCCAGGTAACTAGAAAAAGTGTTCCGTCCCCCATAGCCGTCTAGTAGAGCTACAGACCCAAGGGTTCCTTCCACCTGCATATATGGTCCCCGTCCGAGCCGGACTAGCCACCTATAATGGCGGGGAGCAAGCGGAGAACTTTCCGAACCCATCTAGAGGGGAGCGGATATGCCTTGTCCCATATTTGCTGAGAGGGCTTGGCTTTCCAATCCACCCATTCCTCCGCGGGCTCCTGGAGTTCTATGGTCTCCAGCTGTATAGCTTCACTCCTGCCTCCATACTGCACATCACAGGGTATGTTGCCTTCTGCGAGCTATTCCTGGGCTGCGAAGCTCATTTCGAGTTATGGAAGAGGCTATTCTGCCTCGTCCCCTACAATCAGGAGGGATCTATATATCAAGTGGGTGGAGCCGAAATATGGCGCGGCGCCCAGGCCGGATACCTATCCGGCACTCCAAAGAAGGCATCCAAAGACTGGCCTTCGGAGTGGTTTTATGTAGATGATGTTCCCCTTCCGGACCCAGTCCGGTCGGGCCTTCCCGAGTTCACCAACGCCCTGCTGAAGAAACGCCAAAACTGGCGCCTGCGGAGCCCCCAGGAGGAAGATGACAGAGAGGTCCTCTATCTGATGGGCAGGATAAAAATACTGGCCAAATCAGGATTGACAAAAATAGAAGTCATGCAAATATGCATAATGTGGGGGGTGCAGCCACTTCAATATCGCGGGAAACCCATGTGGCACTTTAATGGAGAAGACGACGCCACCCGCTACGGTCGTAAAGGTACGGACCCCGCCACCGCACTGGCGAAAATATTGTCCGATTTGTACAAAGGGGAAGAAGAGGAGTTCCTACGCATTAAGGCGCGGGATGGATTTTCCATGTGCAACCCGCCAAGCTGGGTAAGCTGTCATTCCTCACTCGACCCTATTCATCCGTGTGTTCTTTGTCACCAATCATTTATCCTGCTATTTTCAAAGGAACTGAGAAGGGGCGTGGAAGAGTTCAAGAGCCCACCTCCGCAGCCAGAGGATCCTGGTCGGGCTCTCGACCCTGGACTTGAAGAAGATCCGGATATATCTATGGAGCTTGTCGACGGGACATTCTATCAAGCAAGCCGCGACGGCGCCTTGGTGGCCATCCTTGCCGATTATTCCGGGCTGCTCCCAGTGTCGAACGTAAGTAAAGCCGGAGCCCTAACTTCCAAATTATGTCGTGCCTTAAGCGCACATGTTGTATTTTTTACAGAAACGGCCATCAGGACACCGTGCCGAGCCCACGGGGGCTCTGAGGGAGTCCTGGATTAGGGGGTGTCCGGACAGCCCGATTATGTACCTTGGCCGGACTGTTGGCCTATGAAGCTACAAGATTGAAGACTTCGTCTCGTGTCCGGATGGGACTCTCCTTTGCGTGGAAGGCAAGCTTGGCGATTTGGATGATAGATCTCCTTCTCTGTAACCGACCCTATGTAACCCTAGCCCCATCCGGTGTCTATATAAACCGGAGGGTTTAGTCCGTAGGACAACAACAATCATACCATAGGCTAGCTTCTAGGGTTTAGCCTCTACGATCTCGTGGTAGATCAACTCTCGTAATACTCATATCATGAAGATAAATCAAGCAGGAAGTAGGGTATTACCTCCATCGAGAGGGCCCGAACCTGGGTAAAACATCATGTCCCCCGCCTCCTGTTACCATCGGCCTTAGACGCACAATTCGGGACCCCCTACCGGAGATCCGCCGGTTTTGACACCGACATTGGTGCTTTCATTGAGAGTTCCTTTGTGTCATCGCCGTAAGGCTCGATGGCTCCCTCAACCTTCAACAACATAGTCCAGGGCGAGATTTTTCTCCCCAGACAGATCATCTTGTTCGGCGGCTTCACACTGCGGGCCAACTCGCGTGGCCATCTGGAGCATATCGACAGCTATTCCCCTAGCCATCAGGTCAGGTTTGGCAACTTAAATTACACGGCCGATGTTCGCAGAGACTTGATCTTCGACCGATTCGGACCCATATCAGGAGCACCGAATAGTCACGACGAGCACGACATAAATCTGCTGTCGAACAATATCCGGGATATCGCCCATGCAGCTGCTCCAGACCTAAATCTGGGGCAGATCGCATCGTCCGAGGACGGGTGGATGGAACCCTCCACGGAGGCCGCGCACTCTTAGGCGGTGGAGCCAAGCACAGACTCCGCCGTTAAGGGAATCTGCATCACTGAACCCCCGGACATGTGTCCGGATGAGGATTCCGAACCACGCGCGCCCGGGCCCATCAAGTCTGATTGGGCTCCAGTAATGGAGTTCACCACCGTGGATATCTTTCAGCACTCCCCCTTTGGCGATGTGCTAAATTCATTAAGGTCTCTCTCTCTGTCAGGAGATTCCTGGCTGAACTATGTCCGGCTCGAGTGGGAAGCAGACGACGAAGAAATTCGTTACCCACCCACCACCCACTTAATAGCCACTGTCAATGATTTGACTAACGTGCTTGACTTCGACTCCAAAGACATCGACGGTATAGACGACGATGCGGGAGAAGAACAGGAACCACCGCCCACAGGGCGCTGGACAGCCACCTCTTTGTATGATATATACATGGTGGACACCCCCAAAGAAAACAATGGTGACGAGGCAGCGGAAGATAACTCCTTAGGGAAAAAACCAAAGCATGGGCGTCATCGGCGCCGCTCTAAGCCCCGCCATAGAAATACCGGCACATGAGAAGAAAACAACCCAGATGGTGCCGAAGAGGAATACAATCCTGATCAGCCTACCTTTGAACAGGCCGAACAGGAACACGGGCAGGTCAGCCCAGAGGAACAGGCGATGGACAGATACGTGGAGGATGAAAACTATATGCCTTCCTCCGAAGACGAGGTGAGCCTCGGCGACAATGAATTCGGAATACCCGAAGATCCAATAGAGCAGGAGCACTTTAAGCGCCGGCTTATAGCCACTGCAAGAAGCCTGAAAAAGAAGCAGCAGTAGGTCCAAGATGATCAAGATCTGCTCGCAGATAGATGGACCGAGGTCCTGGCGGCCGAGGAATACGGACTCGAGCCCCCCACCAAGGGTTACCCAAATCACAAGTTTCTACCTCAACTAGAGGAGGAGGCCATAGAGCCTACACTACCAGCACAAGACGGAGCTGACCGGCCACCTCGTGGCCGGGATAAAACGGCGTATCAGACCGAATACCATCCTGCACCCCCACGCCAGTTCACCACGGCCCGGGGCAATACGCAGGACCTGCAAGACATATTGGAAAACAACGCAGGACAACCAAGATCGATCTACAGATCACGGGGGCGCGCCACAGCACATGACGATGACCGTCACGCCGGATACACCAATAATAAGTCTGGCCAGGCAGAACATAACTGACCAGACTTAGTCAGACTGCGTCGTGACATAGCCCGGCATAGAGGCACTGCACAACCCCTCTGCTTCACCGATGAAGTAATGGATCATGAATTCCCATAAGGGTTTAAACCCGTCAACATCGAATCATACGATGGCACAACAGACCCCGCGGTATGGATTGAAGATTTCCTTCTCCACATTCACATGGCTCGCGGTGATGATCTACATGCCATCAAGTATCTCCCCCTTAAGCTTAAAGGACCAGCTAGACATTGGCTGAATAGCCTGCCAGCAAACTCCATCGACAGTTGAGAAAATCTTGAGGACGCATTCCTCGACAACTTCCAAGGCACCTACATGCGACCACCGGATGCTGATGACATAAGTCACATTACCCAACAGCCCGGAGAATCAGCCAGGAAATTCTGGACTCGGTTCCTAACTAAAACGAACCAAATTGTTGACTGTCCGGACGCCGAGGCCCTAGCGGCCTTCAAGCATAATATCCATTATGAGTGGCTCGCCCGACACCTCAGCCAAGAAAAACCGAAGTCCATGGCGGCCCTAACGACACTCATGATCTGCTTTTGCACGGCCGAGAACAGCTGGCTGGCTCGTAGCAGCACCACGCCAAGAAACCCCGACACTTCAGATGTCCGCGACAATAATGGAAAGCCACAACACAATAGACATAAGCGTCGGAATAATGGTGACAACACCGAAGATACGGCAGTCAATGCCAGATTCAGTAACTCAAAATCCGGTCAGCGGAAAAAGTCGTTTAAAAGAAACAATCCGGGATCGTCCAGTCTGGACCGCATACTCGACCGCTCGTGCCAGATTCACGGCACCCCCGACAAACCAGCCAATCAAACTAACAGAGATTGCTGGGTGTTCAAACAGGCCGGCAAGTTGAATGCCAAAAACAAGGACAAGGGGCTGCACAGCGATGATGATGAGGAGCCCTGGCGCCCGCACTGGGGACAGAAGAAATTTCCCCCCCAGGTTGTCGGATTCCGGGTTCCGGCAGACCCTTGAGGTTCAAACTCTGGGGTGCGCACGAAGATCTTTCCCCTACCAGCTCACGTATCGAAGTCTCGCAAAGGATCTAGGCTCGAAACAAGAACACACAAGGGACACGAGATTATACTGGTTCGGGCCACCGTTGTGGTGTAACACCCTACTCCAGTGTGCGGTGTGGTGGATTGCCTCTGGGGCGGATGATGAACAGTACAAGGGAAGAACAGCCGCACGAGGGGCGTTCTTGTGGTGGTGTTGTCCCTCTGGAGGGGCTGATTCAAGATGCCTACCGATTTCTAGCTCTCTAGATCTGGACCTCCATCCCTCTACTCTGTGGTGGCTAGTCCTAGTTATAGAGGAAGGCCCTGGGCCTCTTCCCAAATATTGAGCGGGAAGGGTGCCAAGAATTGGCCATTTTGAAGGGGAACATCTAGTACACTTATCCTTACTAAAGTCGGTCCTCGCCTGTCAAAGGATCTGATGATGACGCTGTCCTGGGCTCCATGATGACCGCCTTCCAGCTGTTCTGCTGGTCTTGGTCTTGTTGAACCAAAACGGTAACCTTTGCCTGATGCCTTGGCCTGTGCTTGCCCCCTTTGCACCGAAGGGGAAACAAGGACACTGCGCAGGCCGGCGCCCGCCTGGTCTCGATCGTCATGGCTTGCGTCACGGGCACCTCGCGAGGTGCCCTGCCTTGATCTCTCCGCCTCCTCGCGAGCCTGCCTGGTGAGGCTGCTCCTGAGGAAGCTTCCTGTCGTCTGCCCTGCGAGGCTTGGCCCCTCTCGAGGGTCTTGAGCTTGAGCTGATGAAGCTGGGTCGCACTTGGCCCCCTACTTGAGCCACGTCGTAGACTGCAGGCAGCCAAGTCTGGGGACCCCCATTCCCAGAACGCCGATAGTAGCCCCCGGGCCCAAGGCGCGCCCGGACTTGGCTTAGCAGAGAAGCGAAGGGGCAAGTGCGAAGCGCCACGGGCCCCAACAGCCTGCGGCCTTGGGCGCCGCATGGTGATTGATTGGACGTGGGCGTCCCCGCTTCCCCATGACGCCTCGGCAATTGTCCATCTGACAAAAAGAGGTGCCTGGGCCAGACTTGCTTGCTTCGCCCTTGTTCGCCTTGCTCCAGATCCCCTTTCTCGCTCTCCTCCTTCTCGCTTCCAAAATCCTCCAGATCTGCCTCAATCCCTCACCTTTGGCAAGCCATGGCGCCCCGCAAGACCCCGACCGGGGCCTGGTACTTGCAGGCTCTGGATCCCCCGAACATGTCGGAGAAGAATCTCACCCTCACGCGCCTGATGACAGTGGCGCGGGGCAACGTGGGGGCGACTGTGCTCAAGGCCGGCTCCGCTAGCCCGAAGACAAGGGGAGCACCTTCTACCCGCTCTTTGCGAGTGCCATCATCGCCGGTTTGGTTCCTCCTTTTTCCGAGTACTTCCTCACTGTTCTTCGCCAATACAATTTGCAAGCTCTGCACCTCCACCCCAACTCTGTTGTTCTCCTGGCGATTTTCGCCTATTATTGTGAGGCTCGGGTTGGGGTAAAGCCCTCGGTGGCCTTGCTGCGCCATTACTTTTACCTCCGGGTTTCTCGCGGCCCCATCACCGCATGCGCGAGCTTTGTCGCATACTCCAGCTCCAATGTCATCTCGAAGCCTGGGAAGAGGATAGAAGGCTTCCGGAGCAAATGGGTCATGGTGGATGTTGGGCGCATCCAGCTTCGACTGGTGCTGCCTACGGGGCAGCCCAAGGCCGTTGACACGTGGTCCCGCATGGAGCTTGTCGATCCCCGCGCGAAGCTGGTGCTGAAGAGGATGAACGCGGACCTGAGGCCAGGCAACCTGGCGACGGCGAGGCTGACCGGGGCCACGCTCCTGAGGGAGTTCCTGGAGCACCGGGTGGCTCCACTCCGGGAGCACTCGCTCCCATTATGGAGGCTTGGGGAAGGGGACGCTGCCCTTCGCCTGAGCTCCCAAGCCTTGGCCGATGAAGATCTGGTTGTGGCTCTCCATTCCTTGGTTGGGGGAGACATGGCGAGGCCGGAGGGCGCTCCCGCCCCCCTATTTCTTCGCGGCGACTGGGAGCAGGTGGTGAACCCCATGCCCACCTTCAATGGTGAGGGGCTGGTGCCCGCAGAAGCTCCCGGGTATCTGGCTACGCTGGTGATGGTGAACGTGTCCTCCGGTTACTCCAGTGGGAGTGAGGAGGAAGAAGAGGCGGAGGAAGAAGAGCCTGACTCTGAGGCGACCGAAGAGGAGTCGGGAGAGTCATTTCCTCGGCGCAGGTCCCGCGCCCTCTGCTCCATGTCGGACGACAACGAGGCCGGCGCCAGGCGAGGAGGGGAGGATTCCCCCTTGGTCCCAAGGAAGGGCAGGTTGGGGCTGGTTCCCCCAGGGTCTGCTCTGGTCCCGGGGGCGGCCTGAGGCCAGCTCCAGCCCTCCTGTCGTGCCCTCTGCTTCCGGGCCTCCCAAGGACGACCCCAGTTGTAGGCTCTCGGGCTTCAAATTTGGCCGAAGGCTGCTTGAGTCCTCGAACGATGACTAGTAAGTGCTTGATTCGTGTTTTGCTTTGTTTCTGTCGCCGAGGCTTGACATCTGCATTCTCTTGGCTAGGCCGGCATCTGTAGCAAAAAGGTTGAGAGGGGCTTATGCGGCCCCGCTTGAGGCGAGCTCGTCTGCTGGGGCAGTGCCTTCATCCGCGGGGAAAGGGGGCAGCGAGGCTCGTGCCTCCCTTGCCCGGTCGTCCTCGCGAGCCCAGCAGGGACACTCTGATGAGGAGTCAGCCCCCGTGGCCCCGCTGACTGTGGAGTTGCCTGCGCTTGATGCTACCGCTGAGGTGTCCAAGGCCCAGGGGGCTCCTTCCTACCAAGCCATAATCACGCTGCCATCTTCTCCTCCTACTCCACCGACTGACATTTCTCTGACTCCTTCCACCGTATTGGATCGCTCCGCTGCCGAGCTGGGCCGGCTGCGAGAGATCTCCAGGGCGCCAACCCCCGCTTGGTGGCCGGGTGCCTGGAGTTAGTCTCTGGCTGGGTCCGTTCTGACGCCTCCGTCCGAGCAGCGCTGAGCCAGGCCGCGACGGCCTTTGATGAGGAGAAGCTGGCCACCTCCCAAGCCAAGGCCGCTCACGAGGCCGCCTTGGGTGATGCTGCTGATGCCCGGGGGCGCTGCAAGACGCTGGAGGACGAGCTGCAAGGCCTGCGCGACCAGCTCGCCAAGGAGGTCCATAACTGCGAAGAGAAGGAGAAGGAGATGAAGGCTCGGGAAGCTGCCGTGAGGGACCGGGATGTCAAGCTTGATGAGCGTCATGGCCGGTTGGAGATACTGGAGCAGGCACTGAAGGCGGAGAGGATCCAGCTGGATGGCAAGGCAAAGGTTCTGGCTGAGGATCGGGTGGCCTTCGCGAAGCTGGAGGAGAAGGCTCGTGCCGCGCTGAAGACGCTTTATGATGGGGGCTTAGAGAAGCCGCTGGCTGGCGCAGAGGATGGCCCCACCGAGCTGCTTCCCTTCCTGGTCACGCGCTTCGCTGACGGCCTTGGCCCACGGCCGAGGCCGAAGCGTGTGTCATGTCCTCTGCAGCGCTGACGCGTGTCCTCAGCCACGTCTACCTTTGCGACCCCAACGTCTACCTCGACAGCCTGCTGGAGCCTGTGAGCGGCGACCTTGCCGCTGCTGCTGCCGAGGTCGTGAAAGGCCGAGCCGAGGCTTTGCTGGGGAAGTTCCGCGCCTTCAGCACCTTGCCCAGGCGCGATGCCGCCAGCTCCGTGGCCTCAGGAGGTGAAGCCGCCCAGCGTGACTCCACCACAGGCGGCGGCGCCACTGGGAAGTGATCCCTTCACAACTTCTGTCATGTTTTAATTCCTGCAACATGCACCATGCCTCATGGAGGCGTTTAAACTTGTGTTTGGCGTTGTGAAACAATCTATGGCTTGTAATATTTGCTTTTGAATTCCTTGGAATTTGCATTTTTTTCCTCCTATTTGCTTGTGTTCTACGTCGGTAGGGCCCGACCCCGCGCATACCTCAGCCGCCGTTAGCCCCGACCGGAAACCAGGACGGGACTAAGGAGTGAGGGGCTACATGGCAAGTTAGGCTCCTGAGTCCCGATGCTCAGGAGTCCCCCTTGATGCGCAAACAACAAGTAGGGAAGGGAGGCATAGGAGTGGATTTGTCGTTCTACGTCGGTAGGGCCCGGCCCCGCGCATAGCTCAGCCGCCGTTAGACCCGACCGGAAACTAGGACGGGACCAAGGAGTGAGGGGCTACGTGACCAGTTAGGCTCCTGAGTCGTGATGTTCAGGAGTCCCCCTTGACGTGCAAATGAGTCTTCATACCTTGGCTCCGCTCGGGGAGGGGCGCGGTGACTAGGTCCGAGGGTCCTGGCTGGGTGGCGTGCGCTCGGACGTGGCCCGGGTGCAGCCCCGTGTCCAGCCCCCTCGCGTGGCACTCGCGAGGGGAGGCGTTGCGACAGTGCAGGACACTGAGCTCTGGGCTCCCTGAGGTTGATACGGCCGTGGGCCGCCCTCAGTTGTTTATCACCAATGCGGAGCATAGTACTTTCGTATGTGTACGGGCATAGCTGCTCCTCGGCAATGTCGTCAGCCAGCGCGGAGCATGGTGCTTCCACTGGTGCGTGGGAGGGGGCTCCCCTCCGGGAGGAGCCCCCGGGGCATGTACAGCCCCGCCCTGACACGTGGCCGGCATGGTAGGGCTAGGAGAGGTGTATCTGGGCACCCGTGAGCCAGGGTGGGACTCATGAGGCCCTACCTCGAGGCGGGTTGCGCCTGGCTCTGGGACTTTATCATTGGTGTGTTCCTGCAGGGTGGTTAGAATGCAAATGCTCTACGTCCTCAGGTCCCGGCCCTCGAGCGAGCTCAGCCGCCGATGGTATGACAGGTCACAATGTCGTGGGTCAAGGCCAGGGGGTGAGGGCTGGAGAGCCACTAAGAGCCCAGGAGTCGCGATGCTCAGGTACCCCCCTTTTAACATGCAAGCGCTTTGCATGAGAGCAGAGAGGTCCACGATAAGCGGCAGATGATAACCTTAGGAATCGGGTTAGGCGCGGAGGATAATATCCATTTAGATAGTTGAAGAAAAAGCAACCGCCGTTGGGTCTAGCCCAAGCGGCTTGGGGATAATGCAGCCCGAGGGGAGCCCCCAACAAGGTAGGTAAAGAGCATAAGCAAAATGGATACATGCCGCAGGGACGGACCCATGCGACCTGGGAATGATGCAGCCCTACGGGCGCTCCCAGCTAAAAATGGAACTTTAAAAGATGTCACCTGATACCGTCGAAGACGAAGGAATGCTGAAGTAGAGGACGACGCATGGTGAGGAAGCCGACCCTCACGAGCTCCCAGGGCCTGGAGCCTCGGGAGGCTCCGGGGGCACAGGTGGATCTTCGAGGGCCATCTCCATCTCCACCAGGACTGCGTGATGCCTGACCTCCTGAGCCTCCAGAATGCTCCTCGGCAAACGCTGATGAGCAGCGACCGCGTCCGGCAGGCCGAAAGGCATGCAAACATAGCTGTGAGGTGGGCTCTCGCAACGCCCCACGCACGAAGGCCAGAGGCGCTCCTGAGATGCGGCTCGGTTGAGCCCTGGTACGTCGATGCAGACGCACAGCCCTCCATCCTCGCCTGGATGTGGGGCTGCGGCGGGTAGGCGGCGGCTGCCACGCATGACTCTTGACTCCTGTAGCTCCTGAGTGTTCCTCGTGATGAACTCCTAAGGGTTTGGCCCTACTCCTGAGGGAAATGTGCCTTGAAGCACGCCTCCAAGTGGTGCCCGAGCGCCTCCCTCGTGATCTTGGCAAAGTCGGTGGCTCTCCAAGAAAGAGCCCCCGAGCCGTGCCCGAGGACGGCGTCGGGTGCGCCTTCCTATGCGATAGAGGGTGGCGCCCCTTGAACGGGCGCGGATCCTGACGCAACGCCCCCGGAGGTGCCTGCCTCATGAGGTTTTGGGCCAAGTGAAGCCTTCTTCTTCTTAGGAACCGCCTCGGGGAGTCTTCCCGCTCCTGTGATCTGGGTCTTCGATTGCCGCGGCTTGGAAGGCGCGCTCAAGGGAACACACTGCATCCCTTTCCTCACAAGGCACTGTGATGACTCCACCGCTTCCTGGCATCTTGAGGACATTGTAGCCATGGTGAGTCACTGCCATGAACTTGGCCAGGGCTGCGTACCCGAGGATGGCATTGTACGGCAGGCGAATGTGGGCGACATCAAAGTCAATGAGCTCGGTGCGGTAGTTGTTGCGCTGCCAAAAGGTGACAGGAAGGCGGACTTTCCCTATCAGAACAGTAGAACCATCGGTGACTCCTGAGAAAGGCTTGGTTGGGTGAAGCTGATCATATGGCACTTGGAGATTGTTGAATGTCTCGACGGACAGGACGTTGAGTCCTGCTCCGCCATCGATGAGGGTTCTGGTGACTTGCACATTGCTGATGACCCGGGAACAAAGCATTGGTAGGACTCCGATCGTTGCTGCGCACTTGAGCTGATCCACTAAGCTGAACGTGATAGCGCATGCAAACCACCTAAGGGGGCGCGTGGCCTCAAGCTTGGGGAGGACGGCATTCACCTCGCGAGCAAACTGCTTGAAGATGCGCTAAGAGGCTGGGGCCTGAGCGCCGCCTAGGATGCAAGCGATTGCACGCGGCTCCAGGAAGCCCCCAGCCCCCTTGTCCCGATGATGGTCTTCATTCCTCCTCGGCGGTGGTGGCAGAGGAGGGAGGCCTGCGTTGCCTTGAGGGCGATCCTCACAAGGTTGATCCCTCCAACCTCCCTCGTGAGGCTGATCCTGCCAGTGGTCCTCGCGAGGTCGGTCATGCCACCCTTGGTGAGGGCCACGGTCTTCCCATCGTCCTCCACCTCTTCATCCTCCTCGGCCATAGCCCCGATCGTTGCGATCGGGATGTCGGCCGATACGCCCATCTCGCACAGCCCTGAGCTCTTGGCATTCGTTGGTGTTGTGAGTGTGGAGGTCGTGGTACACGCAGTACCAGCTGCCCTTGGATGACTCAGGCTGCTCCCTGCCTCGCTTGGTGTCTGGCTCCGCTGCGAGCACAGCAGCCCCCTTGCGCTGCACGTCCTTGACCTTGGGCTTCTTCTCTTCCGGATCGGCAGCCGGAAGCTCGAGGAGGGAAAGGCGCCCTTCCTCAGCCCTGGCGCACTTGGTCGCCAAGTTGAACAGCTCCAGGGATGTGCACAGGTCTTCATGGATGGCCAGCTCCTCTTTCATCTTGATGCCATGCACGCCATCGGAGAAGGCTGAGATGATGGCTTCCTCAGTCACCCTGGGGATCTTGAGGCGAGCATTGTTGAAGCGCTGGATGTACTTTTGCAGGGTCTCTCCTGGCTGTTGCTTGATGCGGCGCAGGTCACTCATGGTCGGGGGCTGGTCGCGAGTGCCTTGGAAGTTGGCGATGAAGCGGGTGCGCATCTCGTCCCAGGAGGAGATCGTGCCAGGAGCCAGCTGCGGGCACCATCCTTGAGCGCCACGGGAAACCAGTTTGCCATGACCTTTTCGTCTCCGTTGGCGGCTTCAATGCCCAGCTCATAGAGCTGGAGGAACTCCGCAGGGTCGGCAGTGCCGTCGTAGCGAGGAGGCAGGTCTGGCTTGAACTTGCCGGGCCATGCGACGCTACGCAGCTTGGCGGTGAAGGCGCGGCAGCCGCACTGGCCACAGGAGGCCTTTGGTGACGAAGGGCTTGATCTTGGAGGTTCCCGCACACCGCTGCCTGGATCAGCGCGGGGTCTTGACGTGGTGGCACAGGGATGCGGTCATTACGTGCCGGTGCGGGGAGCACGCGGGCAGCTTCTTGGGGACGAGGGATTTCTTGGCAGCACCTTTCTTGTCGCGCAGGCGCCGGACGTGGAGAGTCTCATCCTGGGGCCGCGCGCCTCAGTGCCAGGGCGCCTTCTTGGGGAGGAGGTGGAGGAGGCACCTCCTGCTCCTTGCCTCCTGCGGCGGATGGAGGGCGAGGCAGCAAGAGGGATGGCAAGGGAGAGCCCCCTGCGGCGCTGACGAGCTCGGTGATGCAGGTGAGCCAGTCCTCGTAGAGGTCGTCGACGGGATGGTAGTGCAGGAGCTCACGCACCAGGAGCAGCGCAGCGTGCGCGTCCGTGGGGGTGTGACGGGCGTGGGACGACGAACCGGCTGGAGTCAGTGAAGGGGTGGCGGTGCGGCCTTCCCGCCGCACCAAAGGATGCAGGGACGAGGCCTGCTGCTCGTTCCCCGCCGGGCCGGTGGCGGCGTTGACGGCAGGCGACGGGGAATGACGGGGGCATCCACCGACGGGTGCCGTCTGGGCGACGCGGGTGGCGAGAGCTGTCACATCCTAGTTAGCCATGCATTAGAGTGTTGCATCATGTTTACTCTTTCATCAGAAACCTGAAAATGGGGATGACAGAACCCCCAGCCCCCTCTGAAACCAACTAGGGTTACTAAAAATAATTTTCAATGAACCTGAAATGCCCTTCTAAAATGCCCATCATTTTTGTCTTGGTTCAGAACCTCTGCCAAAAGTGGTGCACATTTTTCTAGGCCAGCTTAGGGTTTTTGAATTAAATCATAAATATTTGAATTTGGGCATTTAAAATTATATAAAATATTTAAATGCTCAAATATCTCCAAACTAAAATGTTTCATGTTGGAAATAATCCAACTATGGACCAGGAGTAGTTTGGTGATTTTTGGAGTTGCCTAAGTATTTTATTAAATTCAACAAAGTTGCAGAAGTATTAAAAACAGAAAACAGAAAGTAAATAGAAAAGCTTACCTCGCGCCCAGCACCCGGCCCACCTGCCGGCCCAGCCCAGCACCGCGCCAGCGAGCTGCTTGCCGGCCAGGCAGGCAGGCAGGTGCTCGGCGAGCACCGCATGGGTGCCACGCACCTGCTCGCCGCCTCGCCGCCTCCCTCGCCCGGCTAACGCCGTGAATCGGCCTCCCTCTCTCCCCCGCACCCCCCAGACACCCCCTCTCCTCTCCAGCTCCTCCCCCTCGCACGCCCCAGCCATGGCCGACGCCATCGCCGCCACCCCCTCGCCGTAGCCACGCCCTCCGTCCACCCCACGCCGTGCCACCGTGTCCAGGAGCTTCGCCGCTGTCCACTTCATCGAGCTAGCCGAGCCTCGTGTGCTCGAGCGGCCCGAGACCACCGCACCGACCTCGCCCGAGCTCGCCGTCACCGGAGATCCCCTTCAACGCCGTTGCCGCCTCAGCTCGTCCCCAACCCCGCCGGTGGCCTCTACGGGAGCGCTGTGAGCCTAGCTACTCCTCCGACCCTCCCTCTCTCATTCCCGAGCCGTGTAGCCACCGCACGAGGATCACACGCCCGCACCGTCGCGGATCTCGTCGCCGACGTGCTTCCGGCCACAAGCTGGTGTCCATCTTACTCACCGAGTCCCGCAGCACCTAGCTAGCCACTCCCCGAGCCTCACCGACCCCTCTAGTGCCAAGTTCATCTTCGGCCGAACCCCGGTGGCCGCCAAAGTCGTCGCCGGCGCCAACTCCGGCCACCCCGACCCCAACGGACTCCACCAAGAGCTGCGGCTTGTCCTCAGCTCCACTCCGGTGGTCTCCGCGACCCATTTGGCGGCCGAAATGGCCAAAACCACTCCCGCCGCCGCGTCGGGCTCGCCGGCGGCTAAACGCCGGCGCCGCTGGCACTGACTTTGACCATGGGTGGGCCCTGGTTGACTCCCCTGAGTCAATGACAGGTGGGGCCCAGCCCTGTTAATTAAACAGGTTTAGTTTTAATTAAACTTTAATTAAAATAATTACCCTGACATGCGGGACCCACTGTCAGGTTTGACCCTGACGTGTTCCGTTGACCTGCTGACGTCACACTGACGTCAGGCTGACGCAATAATGATTTTCTGGAATTATTCTAATATAGGAAATTCCAGAATATAATTTAAACTTCAAAAATTCATAACTTTTATTCTGTAACTCCAAATCAGACAAATTATATATGAAAAATGATCAGAAAAATCCAATCTATCCATCTGTGCTATTTTCATGCATGATTAACCAAGTTAACTTGATGTTTAATGCAGAACAAGGAAAAGCACTTTAAAAGGCCATGTTTGAGTTTGAAATTTGAATCTTTGATTCAAATTGGTTCAAACCCCTCTGGTTTTAGTTGCATTAGCCCAACACACTCATATTGCCATGTTTCATGCATGCATCATATTGTTGCACATTGTTTGGTGATGGTTGTGTATCGGTGTCCTTTGCGACAGGTTCTGCCTCCGAGGAGTACCGTGATTACCCTAACGAAGAACCGTATCAGTGCATCGAACCATCAGGCAAGCAACCAACCATTTGATCATATCGATACAATCCCATGTTCTCGCTCCTGCTCTCTTTTACTGCATTAAGACAACGCGTCTCAAACTGCTGTGTGCTATGGTAGTTGAACCCATTTCCTCTGCATGACCTGTCATTGCCACAGTAACTAGATGAAACCCACTAGCATGTGTAGGAGTTGATTGAGCCATATGTATGTGTTGTTCCTACCTTGCTATGCCTGCTATGCTTAGAGTCGTGTCAGGTCTGGTTCATCTGGGTGATGGCTAGAGTGAAATGATTATGTCGGTAATGAGAGTGGTGTGGTGAACACGAGTTGGTAAAGGTATCGATGAGAGGCCATGTAGGAGTACATGGTGGGTTGTTTCATTGAAGCCGACCCTAAGCACTGAGATCTGTATGTGTGATTTAAGACACAGCTACTACCATGCATTGGGCCCTGAAATATGACCCCGCTCGACTTCTTAATCACCCTAGCTCTCTGTCCAGGAGTTGCAAGTAGTTTCTGGTGTTTGTAGCCTACTGGAGGCCGTGGACAGCGCTGACCGTAGGGGTGGGCTGTGATGCGGTAGGTACGTGGCACGGTGTACCGAATACCCGTTAGGTATCTCGGGAACCCTGTTCACATCGTTCGGGGCCGTATGGGAAACCTCGGCCGGACTCCCTGCGGATGGAACCTGGATAGGCGATAAACCTGGACTAGAGACTTAAGTGTTTAGGTAGGTCGTGGTCTACACCCACGTCGGCTTTCGCTTGAAGTCTGCCGAGCACATGTCGTGTGCAGACGCTAAGTGGTGGAAACATGTATGAAGAAGTACACCCCTGCAGGGTTATCATGATCTATTCGAATAGCCGCATCCGCGGTAAAGGACTACTTGGTTGCCTATACAGTTCATAGACAAGTAAATGGAAACTACTAAAAGCCTCAAGATAAGTGTGAGTGCCGAGGATGGCTCTTCCGTAGGAAGACGGAGGCGGATCCTCGGTAGTGTATTGAAGTGGTGAGTAGTGGACTCGTGTACGCAAAACCATTTCAAGTTGGAGTCTCGTAGGTTAGCCTAGCCAAGAGTCAAAGCTGGCTTGCTGCAATAACTCCACCAACCCTTCTTGATAATATGCATGTATGTAGGATCTGATGTAAGTCTTGCTGGGTACCTTTGTACTCATGTTGCTATAATTTACATTTTTACAGAAGACGCTGCAACCCCTTCTGATGGGTTCTACGTAGACGTTGACATCAACGAGTAGGCTAAAGGCCCAGGTGGTGATCCTGAGCTTGTGAAGGACCACGTAGTATAGCTAGGCTTTCCAAGCCTCGTTTATTTTACTAGTTGTCTGTACTCAGACAAGTTACTTCCGCTGCTGGTTTGTATGACTGTATGACTTGAATGCTGGGTCGTGAGACCCGTACCTTTGTGTATGTTATGTATGGCTCCCTGAGCCTTAAATAAAGTACTTGTGTCGTAGAGTCATGTTGTGATGCTTCGTTGTATTTGCACATATCGAGCATATTGTGTGTATGATTGAAATGCTTGGTATGTGTGGGATCTGACTATCTAGTTGTTTATCTTTAGTAGCCTCTCTTACCGGGAAATGTCTCCTAGTGTTACCGCTGAGCCATGGTAGCTTGCTACTGCTCTGGAGCACTTAGGCTGGCCGGCATGTGTCCTTCTTCGTTCCTGTGTCTGTCCCTTCGGGGAAATGTCACGCATTGAGTACCGGAGTCCTGTTAGCCCGCTACAGTCCGGTTTACCGGAGTCCTGCTAGCCCAGTGCTACAGCCCGGACCCACTTGCTGATGACCGACACGTTCGAAGCTGGGTCATGGATGCCTGTCCCTGTAAGTCTGTGCCACTTTGGGTTTACGACTAGTCATGTCAGCCCGGGCTCCTTATCATATGGATGCTAGCGACACTATCATATACGTGAGCCAAAAGGCGCAAACGGTCCCGGGCAAAGGTAAGGCGACACCCGTGGGGCTACCGTGCGTGAGGCCGCAAAGTGATATGAGGTGTTACCGGCTAGATCAATGTGACATCGAGTCGGGGTCCTGACAGCGTTGGCATCAGAGCCGGACTGCCTGTAGGTTCTCCAAGCCAAACTGGTCGATGTTGAGTCTAGAAATTCTCTAGTTATATGTAGGGGAATTGTTTGTGGGTTGGAACGTAAGGCTCTTTTTACTCCTTTATCTTATGACATTCTGATCTGAGTCAGTCTATTCTTCCACCGGGGGTTAAGGAATTAGGATCTATTCTCTCTATCAGGATCACGTGTTACTAAGCAGTAGTACCTTATAAGTTTGATGAATACAAGCCTAGTTCAATTCTATTACCACATTATGTTGCTAGGATGGACTCAGAACTTGATATGATGATGATGAGTGTGTATGTAATCCTTTGTCAAATGTCTCAAAATCCTTCTTGAGCATTTACAGCTGTTATGCTGCCGAAATTTTGCTAGAAATTCTAATGCCTTTGCATTATGATTATGTTTTCAGATGGCCACTCGCGACCTCAATCAAGTGGTTCGCCTGACTCGATGCCTAGATGTACCCGGCCATACCGCCATGTTGGTTAGGGTAATGACTGAGGCTGGATACCGTTGGTATCCTGAGTACACGATCGAAGAGCAATTCCGAGACTTTAATCAAAGCCAGTATCTCTGCACTGTCAGGATATTTCCATCTTATCCTGGGTCCACCGAGCCCCTTCACTGCTCCTATGGACTCGGGGTTACTATTGAGATGGCTGTGTAGGACGCCGCCTACTCTATGATGACCATTATGCGGGTCAGATCTGGTATATTTCGGGACTCTGATTTCCGGTATATGCCAGGATCACTTCCGGGAGCACAAGGGTATCTCCAGGCTATCTATGCTGACCCCACTCAGGAGGATTCACGGACTCGCACCACTGCTGAGATGCTCGAGGATAAGGACCGTGAAAATCGGGCCTTGAGGTTAGAGCTCTTCAATACCCGTGCTGACCACTGGGCCACATTGACTCGGTTTGCACCGGCGGTGCAAGCTGGATATTCGGATATGCGCGATCTCTATCCTGTGAGATCTGCTTTGCCAGACGTGATGGGTTGGCGTGATGTAGGAGGCATCACCCCACCTCGCGGTCCCCGCAGGCCACCGTCTGTTGGTCCAAGACCTCATCCTAGTCCCTATGGTCCACAAGCTCCGCGAGATCGTCTGTTTCCGAATGATCATGTTGAGCTTCCAGGCTATGGAGGTGACTTCTACGAGGACTACTACGGATCGGTCTGAGTTAGTGGTAGTATCACTAGTTCGCTCTAGCTGTGTCGTCTATCGTCCCGCGTGACTCGTGGGATATGACCTAGTTTGTAATCTTTCCGGAGGTGTAGAAAAATAATGTATAGGAGCTTGGAATGCCTCCGATGAGATGTAATCCTCTTTTCACCGTAATAGTACGCTGTTGGTCTTGTACTAAACCCTGTATGGTGTGTATGACGATGGAATAAAGAAGCAGTTTCCGTATCTACCATGTCATACGGATGATCATCTTGCATTTCGAGTTATTCCTTACATTCTGTATCCTATGTCGGAATTTTATCATTCTGACTAAATCATTGTCTTGTTTACCTAGGATGGTCAACACGCGCACAAACCCCGCTCCTCAAGAGCAGGCCGAAGGCAGTGAAGTCAGGAATGCAAATCTGCCTCATCCTCCTTCCCTAGCCGAGGTTATGATGGAAGCTGAGAGAAACAAGCGGGAGACCAACCGTTTGTTGGAGCGTATTGAACAGAACACAGCACACCATCAGAGGACTAATGTGGTGTCACTCAGTGATTTTATCAAATCACATCCACCCACGTTCCACCACTCCGTCGAGCCTCTCGACGCTGATGACTGGCTTCGCAGTATCTCTCACAAGCTGCGTTCCGCGCTAGTAGCTGAGGCTGACAAGGTCACCTTTGCTGCATATCATCTTGAAGGCCCCGCCAGTCTATGGTGGGAGAATTATGGAGCTATGCGCCCAGTGGGCCATGTCACTACTTGGGCTGAATTCAGTGAGGCTTTCCGTGAACATCACATTCCGGAGGGTCTCATGGACCGCAAACGTGAGGAATTCTGCAATTTCACCCAAGGCCGACTCTCTGTGGATGCTTACAGCAGGGAGTTTGGTAACCTCGCACGATATGCAACTGAGGAAGTTTCTACTGATGCCAAGAAGCAAGCAAGGTTCCGTAAGGGACTTAGTCCTGAGCTTCGTCGCGACCTCCGTCTGCATGAGTGCACATCTTTCAGAAACTTGTCAACAAGGCCATCAGTGCTGAAACTGGTCAGACTGATTATGACGCAACACGCAAGCATGGCCGTGACATGGGTTCCTCATCCGGTGCTGGTCCTCAGAAGCGCCGCGTGTGGGTGCCCAACACCGCCCTGCCACCCAGTTTCACACCGAGGCCATCTTTCCAGGCGCCTCGCCCCGTTCAACAGTCTGCACCAGCCAAACCCTATGGGGGTCCAACCAACAATGCTCCTCCACGTACCAGTTCCGTGACCTGTTTCAAGTGTGGGGAATCTGGTCACTATATGCGTGAGTGTCCCCAGACCAACCCCAACCAGTCTGCTAAAGCTGTTGGCCGTGGCAAACCAACAAGGAAAGTGTTCCATGCCAAGCCGGCCACCGCTACACGTGGCCATGTCAACTGTATCTCAGCCGAGGAAGCTCAAGAGGATCCCAACGTCGTTCTTGGTACGCTTCTTGTTAATTGCCACCCGGCATCTGTTCTTTTTGATACAGGAGCCTCTCATTCTTTTATATCCGAAAATTATGCTCGTCTGCATAACATCGCATTCTGTGACATGCCAATCTCTATGGTAATTCAAACTCCAGGATCCAAATGGCAAACTTCTAGAGTAAGCCATGGAAATGAAATCCAAGTCGACAGACTAGTTTTCCTCGCATCTTTGATAGCCCTTAAATCTTCAGATATTAATATCATTTTGGGTATGGACTGGATGTCAGCTCATCAAGCCAAAATTGATTGCTTCTCTAGGACTGTTCAACTCACCCATCCTTCGGGGAAGATAGTCAATGTCTTGACCCGAATAGCCAAGCGACAGTTATATTCTCTTAACGCCAGCCCTTTGCCAGACCTTGAGGACGTTCCGGTAGTCCGTGACTTCCCGGATGTCTTTCCAGAGGAATTGCCAGGTGTTCCACCTGACAGGGATGTTGAGTTCGTAATAGACCTCATTCCAGGAACCGTTCCGATTGCTAGAAGACCTTACAAGATGGCACCACTAGAACTAGCCGAGCTTAAGAAACAACTCGATGAGTCCTTGAAAAAGGGTTTCATCCGACCTAGTTCAGCTCCGTGGGCTTGCCCCGTCCTATTCGTCAAGAAGAAGGATGGTACGGACCGGATGGTTGTAGATTACCGACCTGTCAATTTGGTCACAATCAAGAACAAATATCCGCTCCCCAGGATCAACGACCTGTATGATCAGCTCGCTGGATCCTCAATCTTCTCCAAGATGGATTTGAGGTTGGGCTACCATCAAATCAAAATCAGAAACGGGGACATCCCTAAAACGGCCTTTGTTACTCGTTATGGGCAATACGAGTACACCGTCATGTCCTTCGGATTAACCAACGCTCCAGCCACCTTTTCTCGGTTAATGAACTCAATCTTCATGGAGTATCTGGATAAATTCGTCATAGTTTATCTCGATGATATACTCACCTACTCTAAGAACGAGGAAGAACATGCCGAACATCTAAGGCTAGTGTTGCAGAAACTTCGAGAGCATCGCCTTTATGCCAAGTTTTCCAAATGTGAATTTTGGTTGTCAGAAGTGACCTATCTGGGTCATGTAATATCTGGTAAAGGTATTGCTGTTAACCCTGAGCGAGTTCAAGCCGTCCTTAATTGGACTCCACCTGAATCGGTCAAGCAAGTTCGGAGTTTTCTGGGCTTAGCGAGCTATTGTTGTCGCTTTGTCGAGAACTTCTCCAAAGTTGCCAAACCTCTAACCGAACTCCTCAAGAAAGATAAGAAGTTCGAATGGACTCCACAATGTGAGCACAGCTTTCAGGAACTGAAAAGACGCCTGACTTCTACTCCCGTACTGGTACCGCCAGACTTCTCCAAGGACTTTGTTATCTACTGCGACGCCTCGCGACAAGGACTAGGTTGCATCCTCATGCAAGATCGACACATAATTGCTTACGCCTCACGGCAATTGCACCCACATGAGGAGAATTATCCTACTCATGATCTAGAGCTTGCAGCCGTAGTCTATGCACTTAAGACCTGGCGACATTACCTCCTCGGTAACCGTTGCGAAATATTCACCGATCACCAAAGTCTGAAGTACATTTTCACCCAACCGGATTTGAATCTCAGGCAAAGACGTTGGGTTGAGTTGATCACAGATTTCGACTTAGGAATAACTTACACCCCAGGGAAAGCCAACGTCATGGCTGATGCACTAAGTCGTAAATCTTATTGTAACAACCTGATGTTACAACAAAGTCAACCGCTTCTCCATGAGGAATTTCGGAAGCTTAACCTTCACATTGTTCCTCAAGGATTTCTTTCCACCTTGGTGGCGAAACCTACTCTTACGGATCAAATCATCGCTGCCCAGAAGCGAGATAAGGGAATAGCTAAGATCAAGGAGAACATTGCTAGCGGAGGTGCTAGTTGTTTCTCCATAAATGATCATGGTGCTGTGTACTTTGAGAACCGTTTAGTGGTTCCCAAGAACCAGCATCTACGGCAGTTGATCCTTAAGGAGGCTCATGAATCTCCTCTCACCATTCATCCGGGTAGTACCAAGATGTATCAGGACCTACGCCAGAGGTTCTGGTGGACCAGGATGAAGAGAGAAATTGCTCAGTATATTGCTAATTGCGACGTCTGTCGTCGTGTAAAAGCAGAGCATCAACGGCCTGCTGGCACCCTTCAACCCCTAGCTATTCCTGAATGGAAATGGGATAAAATTGGTATGGATTTCATTACCGGTTTTCCCAGGACCAAGAGAGGGAATAATGCTATCTTCGTCATTGTCGATCGTCTTTCCAAAGTAGCCCATTTCCTACCTGTTCGTGAGAGTATAACCGCTAGTCAGCTGGCAGACTTATACATCTCCCGAATAGTGTCTCTCCATGGTGTTCCTTTGGAAATTAACTCGGATCGAGGAAGTCTTTTCACCTCTCGATTTTGGGAAAGTTTCCAAAATGCTATGGGAACCCGTCTCTCCTTTAGCACCGCTTTCCACCCTCAGTCGAGTGGTCAAGTGGAACGCGTCAACCAGATTCTAGAAGACATGCTTCGAGCCTCTGTTATCTCATTCGGAATGGATTGGGAGAAGTGCCTTCCATTTGCCGAATTCGCATACAACAACAGCTATCAATCTAGCTTGGGTAAAGCCCCTTTTGAAGTTCTCTATGGACGACGGTGTCGAACACCCCTTAACTGGTCAGAGACCGGGGAAAGACAATTCTTTGGCCCGGATATGATTCATGAAGCAGAAGAGCAAGTTCGCATCGTTCGTGAAAAGTTGAAAATAGCCCAATCCCGTCAAAAGAGTCAATATGACCGAAAACATAAGGCTATGACTTTCGAGGTTGACGAGAAGGCTTACCTTCGGGTTACCCCTCTGAAGGGAACCCATCGTTTCGGTATCAAAGGCAAATTGGCTCCTCGCTACATTGGACCTTTTCACATTCTCGCCAAACGAGGAGAAGTTGCCTACCAATTGGAACTACCCCCGCACCTCTCCAGAGTCCACGATGTCTTCCACGTTTCTCAACTCAGGCGTTGCTTCTCGGATCCTATCCGTGGAGTGGACCACGAAACGCATGATCTCCAAGATAATCTTACATATCGAGAGTACCCCATTCGTATCCTTGATCAGGCCGAGCGTACCACTCGACGTCATAATATCAAGTTTCTCAAAGTACAATGGTCGCACCATTCTGAGGATGAAGCAACTTGGGAAAGGGAGGATCGTCTTCGACTCGAGTATCCCGCCTTCTTCCCGGAGGAACCCAAATCTCGGGACGAGATTCTTTTGAGTGGGGGTGAGTTGTCACATCCTAGTTAGCCATGCATTAGAGTGTTGCATCATGTTTACTCTTTCATCAGAAACCTGAAAATGGGGATGACAGAACCCCCAGCCCCCTCTGAAACCAACTAGGGTTACTAAAAATAATTTTCAATGAACCTGAAATGCCCTTCTAAAATGCCCATCATTTTTGTCTTGGTTCAGAACCTCTGCCAAAAGTGGTGCACATTTTTCTAGGCCAGCTTAGGGTTTTTGAATTAAATCATAAATATTTGAATTTGGGCATTTAAAATTATATAAAATATTTAAATGCTCAAATATCTCCAAACTAAAATGTTTCATGTTGGAAATAATCCAACTATGGACCAGGAGTAGTTTGGTGATTTTTGGAGTTGCCTAAGTATTTTATTAAATTCAACAAAGTTGCAGAAGTATTAAAAAACAGAAAACAGAAAGTAAATAGAAAAGCTTACCTGGCGCCCAGCACCCGGCCCACCTGCCGGCCCAGCCCAGCACCGCGCCAGCGAGCTGCTTGCCGGCCAGGCAGGCAGGCAGGTGCTCGACGGCGAGCACCGCATGGGTGCCACGCACCTGCTTGCCGCCTCGCCGCCTCCCTCGCCCGGCTAACACTGTGAATCGGCCTCCCTCTCTCCCCCGAACCCCCCAGACACCCCCTCTCCTCTCCAGCTCCTCCCCCTCGCACGCCCCAGCCATGGCCGACGCCATCGCCGCCACCCCCTCGCCGTAGCCACGCCCTCCGTCCACCCCACGCCGTGCCACCGTGTCCAGGAGCTTCGCCGCCGTCCACTTCATCGAGCTAGCCGAGCCCCGTGTGCTCGAGCGGCCCGAGACCACCGTACCGACCTCGCCCGAGCTCGCCGTCGCCGGAGATCCCCTTCAACGCCGTCGCCGCCTCAGCTTGTCCCCAACCCCGCCGGTGGCCTCTACAGGAGCGCTGTGAGCCTAGCTACTCCTCCGACCCTCCCTCTCTCATTCCCGAGCCGTGTAGCCACCGCACGAGGATCACACGCCCGCACCGTCGCGGATCTCGTCGCCGACGTGCTTCCGGCTACCCTCCGGCCACAAGCTGGTGTCCATCTTACTCACCGAGTCCCGCAGCACCTAGCTAGCCACTCCCCGAGCCTCACCGACCCCTCTAGCGCCAAGTTCATCTTCGGCCGAACCCCGGTGGCCGCCAAAGTCGTCGTCGGCGCTAACTCTGGCCACCCCGACCCCAACGGACTCCACCAAGAGCTGCGGCTTGTCCTCAGCTCCACTCCGGTGGTCTCCGCGACCCATTTGGCGGCCGAAATGGCCAAAACCACTCCCGCCGCCGCGTCGGGCTCGCCGGCGGCTAAACGCCAGCGCCGCTGGCATTGACTTTGACCACGGGTGGGCCCTGGTTGACTCCCCTGAGTCAATGACAGGTGGGGCCCAGCCCTGTTAATTAAACAGGTTTAGTTTTAATTAAACTTTAATTAAAATAATTACCCTGACATGCGGGACCCACTGTCAGGTTTGACCCTGACGTGTTCCGTTGACCTGCTGACGTCACACTGACGTCAGGCTGACGCAATAATGATTTTCTGGAATTATTCTAATATAGGAAATTCCAGAATATAATTTAAACTTCAAAAATTCATAACTTTTATTCTGTAACTCCAAATCAGACAAATTATATATGAAAAATGATCAGAAAAATCCAATCTATCCATCTGTGCTATTTTCATGCATGATTAACCAAGTTAACTTGATGTTTAATGCAGAACAAGGAAAAGCACTTTAAAAGGCCATGTTTGAGTTTGAAATTTGAATCTTTGATTCAAATTGGTTCAAACCCCTCTGGTTTTAGTTGCATTAGCCCAACACACTCATATTGCCATGTTTCATGCATGCATCATATTGTTGCACATTGTTTGGTGATGGTTGTGTATCGGTGTCCTTTGCGACAGGTTCTGCCTCCGAGGAGTACCGTGATTACCCTAACGAAGAACCGTATCAGTGCATCGAACCATCAGGCAAGCAACCAACCATTTGATCATATCGATACAATCCCATGTTCTCGCTCCTGCTCTCTTTTACTGCATTAAGACAACGCGTCTCAAACTGCTGTGTGCTACGGTAGTTGAACCCATTTCCTCTGCATGACCTGTCATTGCCACAGTAACTAGATGAAACCCACTAGCATGTGTAGGAGTTGATTGAGCCATATGTATGTGTTGTTCCTACCTTGCTATGCCTGCTATGCTTAGAGTCGTGTCAGGTCTGGTTCATCTGGGTGATGGCTAGAGTGAAATGATTATGTCGGTAATGAGAGTGGTGTGGTGAACACGATTTGGTAAAGGTATCGATGAGAGGCCATGTAGGAGTACATGGTGGGTTATTTCATTGAAGCCGACCCTAAGCACTGAGATCTGTATGTGTGATTTAAGACACAGCTACTACCATGCATTGGGCCCTGAAATATGACCCCGCTCGACTTCTTAATCACCCTAGCTCTCTGTCCAGGAGTTGCAAGTAGTTTCTGGTGTTTGTAGCCTACTGGAGGCCGTGGACAGCGCTGACCGTAGGGGTGGGCTGTGATGCGGTAGGTACGTGGCACGGTGTACCGAATACCCGTTAGGTATCTCGGGAACCCTGTTCACATCGTTCGGGGCCGTATGGGAAACCTCGGCCGGACTCCCTGCGGATGGAACCTGGATAGGCGATAAACCTGGACTAGAGACTTAAGTGTTTAGGTAGGTCGTGGTCTACACCCACATCGGCTTTCGCTTGAAGTCTGCCGAGCACATGTCGTGTGCAGACGCTAAGTGGTGGAAACATGTATGAAGAAGTACACCCCTGCAGGGTTATCATGATCTATTCGAATAGCCGCGTCCGCGGTAAAGGACTACTTGGTTGCCTATACAGTTCATAGACAAGTAAATGGAAACTACTAAAAGCCTCAAGATAAGTGTGAGTGCCGAGGATGGCTCTTCCGTAGGAAGACGGAGGCGGATCCTCGGTAGTGTATTGAAGTGGTGAGTAGTGGACTCGTGTACGCAAAACCATTTCAAGTTGGAGTCTCATAGGTTAGCCTAGCCAAGAGTCAAAGCTGGCTTGCTGCAATAACTCCACCAACCCTTCTTGATAATATGCATGTATGTAGGATCTGATGTAAGTCTTGCTGGGTACCTTTGTACTCATGTTGCTATAATTTACATTTTTACAGAAGACGCTGCAACCCCTTCTGATGGGTTCTACGTAGACGTTGACATCAACGAGTAGGCTAAAGGCCCAGGTGGTGATCCTGAGCTTGTGAAGGACCACGTAGTATAGCTAGGCTTTCCAAGCCTCGTTTATTTTACTAGTTGTCTGTACTCAGACAAGTTACTTCCGCTGCTGGTTTGTATGACTGTATGACTTGAATGCTGGGTCGTGAGACCCGTACCTTTGTGTATGTTATGTATGGCTCCCTGAGCCTTAAATAAAGTACTTGTGTCGTAGAGTCATGTTGTGATGCTTCGTTGTATTTGCACATATCGAGCATATTGTGTGTATGATTGAAATGCTTGGTATGTGTGGGATCTGACTATCTAGTTGTTTATCTTTAGTAGCCTCTCTTACCGGGAAATGTCTCCTAGTGTTACCGCTGAGCCATGGTAGCTTGCTACTGCTCTGGAGCACTTAGGCTGGCCGGCATGTGTCCTTCTTCGTTCCTGTGTCTGTCCCTTCGGGGAAATGTCACGCATTGAGTACCGGAGTCCTGTTAGCCCGCTACAGTCCGGTTTACCGGAGTCCTGCTAGCCCAGTGCTACAGCCCGGACCCACTTGCTGATGACCGACACGTTCGAAGCTGGGTCATGGATGCCTGTCCCTGTAAGTCTGTGCCACTTTGGGTTTACGACTAGTCATGTCAGCCCGGGCTCCTTATCATATGGATGCTAGCGACACTATCATATACGTGAGCCAAAAGGCGCAAACGGTCCCGGGCAAAGGTAAGGCGACACCCGTGGGGATACCGTGCGTGAGGCCGCAAAGTGATATGAGGTGTTACCGGCTAGATCAATGTGACATCGAGTTGGGGTCCTGACAAGAGCAGCCCGACGCTCGGCGCGAGCTCGACGAGCGTCAGCCATGGACACAACGGAAGATCACACGCGAACAGCGGAAGAAAGATTTCGGTGCACCCCTACCTGGCACACCGAATGTCGGATTTCGGGTTCCGGCAGACCCTTGAGGTTCGAACTCTGGGGTGCGCACGAAGATCTTTCCCCTACCAGCTCACGTATCGAAGTCTCACAAAGGATCTAGGCTCGAAAGAAGAACACACAAGGGACACGAGATTTATACTGGTTCGGGCCACCATTGTGGTGTAACACCCTACTCTAGTGTGCGGTGTGGTGGATTGCCTCTGGGGCGGATGATGAACAGTACAAGGGAGGAACAGCCTCGCGAGGGGTGTTCTTGTGGTGGTGGTGTCCCTTTGGAGGGGCTGATTCAAGATGCCTACTGATTTCTAGCTCTCTAGATCTGGATCTCCATCCCTCTACTCTGTGGTGGCTAGTCCTATTTATAGAGGAAGGCCCTGGGCCTCTTCCCAAACATTGAGCGGGAAGGGCGCCAACAATTGGCCATTTTGTAGGGTAACATCTAGTACATTTATCCTGACTAAAGTCGATCCTCGCCTGTCAAAGGCTCTGACGATGGCACCGTCCTGGGCTCCATGATGACCGCCTTCCGGCCGTTCTGCTAGTCTTGGTCTTGTTGCACCGAAACGGTAACATTTGCCTGATGCCTTGGCATGTGCTTGCCCCCTTTGCACCGAAGGGGAAACAAGGACACTGCGCAGGCCGGCGCCCGCCTGGCGCTCGCCTGGTCTCGATCGTCATGGCTTCCGTCACGGACACCTCACGAGGTGCCCTGCCTTGATCTCTTCGCCTCCTCGCGAGCCTGCCTGGTGAGGCTGCTCCTGAGGAAGCTTCCTGTCATCCGCCCCGCGAGGCTTGGCCCCTCGCGAGGGTCTTGAGCTTGAGCTGATGAAGCTGGGCCACACTGGGGCCCCTACTTGAGCCACGCCGCAGGCCGCAGGCAGGCAAGTCTGGGGACCCCCATTCCCAGAACGCCGACACAGGTGAAAACGTCAAACATGATTTATGCCACCCACATTCCCCAACGGGATCCAAAGCATGCACTTAGGGACATCTATGCGATGGAGCCTGTCGCCCGAAAGTTCAACCCATGGTCATCCTGTCCGATCACCTTCGATCGTAGGGACCATCCTACCAGCATCTGTCACGGCGGTTCAGCCGCATTGGTCCTTGACCCAATCATCAACTGATTCCATCTCACGCGAGTCCTTATGGACGGTGGTAGTAGCCTGAACCTGCTTTATCAGGACACAGTGTGCAAAATGGGCATCGATCCCTCACAGATCAAACCCACCAAAACCACCTTTAAAGGTGTAATTCCAGGCGTAGAGGCCCGCTGTATGGGCTCAATAACACTGGAAGTGGTCTTTGGATCTCCGGATAACTTCCGAAGCGAGGAATTAATCTTCGATATCATCCCTTCCCGTAGTGGCTATCATGCACTACTTGGGCGAACCGCGTTCACTCGATTCAATGCGGTACCTCGCTATGCATACCTTAAGCTCAAGATGCCAGGACCTCACGGGGTTATAACAGTCAATGGAAACACAGACCGCTCCCTTCGTACAGAAGAGCACACTGCAGCCCTCGCAGCAAAAGTACAAAGCATCCTTCTTCGACAGACAACCAATTCGGCAATGACAACCCCGAACACCGTCAAGCGAGTCCGGAGCACCCTGCAACAGGATCGTCAGGCACGCCAAGAGCTCGATTAGCAATCCGGCCTCCACCCCAGCCCTACTCAGGCGGCATTCGTGCCACGCGTACACAACTACGCACTCAAAATACCATGGGCATAGGTGGAGGCGAGTTGATGATGCAGCCCACAGTGCGGTTCAGCCGCCATGAGGCCTGCATACCTTTCTTCTTTCTTTCTTTTAGGACCCTACTTTCGGGCAGCCCCTTCAAAGAACCAGACCATCTGACTCATTACAGGAGCGAACACCAAGGAGGCAAGAGGCTTTGCACACAAGGGAATACCCAGGTGGTCTCTGTAAATGATCTTATACCTGTTTTACATACCCTCATGCAGCCTGCCCTTGGACAGGACGTGTCAAATAGTCCTATTTGTTTCTGCTTAACGCATTAATTGTACACATATGCCTTGTCGTATTATACAAACAACAACGGGAAATAGTATACCGTGTCAGCGTCTTATTACTATCTTCATATTATCCCTTGAGTATTTATTTAATATTGCATCCGTACACCTTGGTACGATCAGTTTGCCAGGGGCTTCTTATTGAGCCCCATAACATGGCAAGAAAAGTATGAACACTTTTGACAGTGCGACACCCCAAACTTATAGCATTATATGCATCAGCTCTGAATCATGTCTTGGGTCAATAGTTGGGTTAGCCCGGCTCCCTTGTTTTGGTACCTTATGTTCCGTTATATCAGCTAAGGTAGCGCAAGGAGAACTACTGCAATTGTGTCCCGGTTCTTCCGGACAAGCACCTCAGTAGAGAAAGCCGAAAACTGACTGTCATGATGCGGCGAGATCTGGTCGCTGTTCGAGAGGTACTAAATCTTTAAAGATTTTTTTCGCTTAAGGCGAGGAATCGGCCTTGTTCGATTTAGGCGGGTATAGCGCCCCAATTCAGCCTTCCGAATACTAGGGGCTTCGTCGAAATTTAAAATTATAGACTTCTATGGCCAAGTGAGAGTTATAAAGCCGTATAGTCTGATTGCCTTGTTCGCTGCGCAAAACACCTCCTTAAAGGACCAAAAACTTGGATAAAGAGTGTTTGGGTTTTCCACGAACACCCCAGTACTAGCTACACGGGGGCAGAAGCCGACGACTGGCCTACTTTCAGAATTTTATAAACGGCCGCACAGAAGGTAATATTTTAAATCAACAAAGCGTTGTATAGTGCAAACAAACTCGTTCTCATATTACAAAGACGACATGAGTACATTCACTCAAAGATCATGTTCTTGGTGCATTCATCGGCCACAAGGCGAGCGCCTTTCATAACGCCATCATAATATTTCTTGGGGTAGCGATGCTCCTTACCCTCCGAGGGTCCATCCTTCACCAGCTTCTCAGCATCCAGTTTGGCCCAATGCATCTTCGCGCGGGCAAAGGCCCGGCAGGCACCCTCAATGTAGACGGATTGCTTGATAACCTCAAGCCACGGACAGGCATTTACCATCCGCTTTATAAGGCCAAAGTAGCTATCGGGAAGAGGCTCTCCAGGCCACATCCGAACTATCAAGCCCTTCATGGTCAGTCCAGCCGCCTTGTGGAGTTCGACCAACTACTTCAGTTGGTCACTCAATGGCATAGGGTGTTTGGCTCCGACATGCTGGGACCAAAACAACTTCTCCGTTGAGCTCCCTTCTTCGGTGCGGTAGAACTCCACGGCATCTGATATGCTGCGTGGCAGATCTGCGAATGCCCCTAGAGAGCTCCGAATTCGGTTAAGTAAAAGAAAGGTCTCCTCCACATGCTTGCTCTGCATAATGAATGCCTTACCCGCCGCTATCTTCTTGGCCGCCTCGATTTTCTGGAGGGCCTTTTGGGCCTCGGCCTTGGCATCTTTCACGCTCTCGAGGGCTTTGGCAAGCTCAGACGCTTGCGTCTTGAAGTCATGCTCCAAGGACTCGAACTTCTTGCCAAACTCCTGGAGCTCTTGTTGTACCTCCCCCACCCGAGCATCTTGCTTTTCACGCTCGGTGCGCTCTGTGGCCGCCTTGGCTTCGGGCTCGGATAGCGCTTTCTTCAGGGCCGCCACTTCGGTCGCAGCCCCTATTAAAAATCATGATGCTTTTTGTTAGCATCATCAATTTTTCTCCTTTACATGACACACGGACGGGGTATCATTTACCTTTGTTCTCCTCGAGCTGCCTCTTCACGAGGCCAAGCTCTTCTTCGGCCCGCCCCAGGTCCTGCCTGAGTCCACGACCTCAGTGGTGCACGCAGCGGCGGTCAGCAGCAACACCTGCTTATTAACATAGACAAGTACTGTCAGACTCCTGCAGATTAACAATTGACCCTCTGTTTGGCTTTTCTTTCCGAACACCAAACAGAGTATCAGGGGCTACTGTCTATTGGGTGATATTTTCTCACACTTTTTATTACTTACCTCAAAGCCTGTTAGGAGGCTGGTGCAGCCTTTGGTCAATCCGCTTTTGGCAGACCGAACCTTCTCAATCACCGTACTCATAAGAGTACGGTGCTCTTTGTCAATGGAAGCGTCGCGAAGCTCTTCCAGCAAATTATCCGATGCCTCTAGCTGGGCGGAGGTCATCGGCACGGCCGGCTCGCCCTCCTTAGCGAGGGGCTGCCCACTTGAATCCGGGACCTATGGAGGCTTCGGTACAGTAACCGGTGGGAAGCCAGACTTGTTGTGGCTCCCGTCCGCATAATCCATGGGGATCTTACCCCCCATGTGCCCGGCGTCTGGGATTTTGCCTTGGGGTGTCTCCGGAACCGTCGCCCCCTGCTCTGGTATCCTTTGGGACAACACCTCGGCGTCGTCCGCAGGTCATGGGGAGGTGGCCGTCGGGAGTGAATCCATCTCCGACTCACTCAAGGACCCATCCGAAGAGGATACCCCAAGATTAGACCCGGCCGGACTACATATACGTGTTCGACGTTATTACAAACTATGAAGTTAAAAGTCGCACAAAAGGTAAAACAGGGTGCAGATACTTACGACCTCGCCCGAGGCTTGCCACTGGGCAACAACTCATCCTCGCTGTAGGCGGCCATGGTGGAGTGATCCGGAAGGGATGCTTTCCCCTTCTTCGGTGTACTAGCCTCCCCCTGTGGGGCAGCTTTCCTTTTCTTCTCCTCCCCAGTGTGGGGAGGGGGCATTTCTTCATGTTTCCCCCCGTCTCCATGGGAGGAAACTGCCTCGGCGTCCTCGGACGATGAGTCTATCACGGCCCTGCGCTGGAGACCTTTCCTGGTCCCCGCGGCCGCTTTCTTGGACCTCTCGGCCTCCCCGGTTGGGGCGGCCTTCCTCTTCTTCTCCTCCCCTTCATGGGAGGAGTGCGCCTCATCGTGTTTAGGCGAGGCGTCCGGTGCAACCTCGCGCCAGAGACCCTTCCTGGTCCCCGTGGCCTTCTTTTTGGCCTTCTTCTCCGGCACCTTGTAAGGGCACCTTGTAAGGTGCCGGAGTCAGCATCTCCGTCAGGAGTGCGGTCGCTGGATCTTCATGTAGTGGAGCCGGACAGTCGATATGCTCTGCCATCTCCACGTAACCCTGTTTTGTCAGTGTGATGACTTAAGGTCCTCCCATGAACACGTTGGGAAAGATACATCTTGTGATACTCAGAGGACTTACCGGATTGGCAAGGCGCTTTGCGCTGAGTCCGCGGTCCTCGGAAGTAGGGGGAGGAACTTCACCGGTCTTGAACAACAACTTCCAGACGTCCTTATGCATCATGTCGAAGAGCTCATGCAGCATCTGGTGTTCGGCCAGATCGAACTCCCACATATTGAATGCCCGTCTTTGATAGGGGAGGATCCGGCGGACGAGCATGACCTGGACCACGTTGACAAGCTTGATGTTCTTGTCCCTCATACCTTTGATGCAGGTCTTGAGTCCGATCAGCTCCATAGGTTCGCCCCAGGCCAGGCCCTTCTTTTCCCAAGTGGTGAGCCGCGTGGGGATTCCGGGTCGGAATTTGGGGGCCGCCACCCAATCGGCGTCGCGTGGCTCGGTGATGTAGAACCATCCTGATTGCCACCCTTTCACGGTCTCCACCAAGGAGCCGTCAAGCCATGTAACGTTGGGCATTTTGCCCACCATGGCGCCTCCGCACTCCGCCTGCTAGCCACTCACGATCTTCGGCTTCACACAAAAGATTTGCAGCCACAAGCCAAAGTGGGGCCTGATGCGGAGGAAGGCCTCGCACACGACGATAAATGCCGAGATGTTGAGGACGAAATTTGGGGCTAGATCATGGAAATCTAGCCCGTAGTAAAACATTAGCCCGCGGACAAACGGGTGAAGTGCAAATCCTAGTCCGTGGACGAAATGAGAGAGGAACACTACTCTCTCCCGAGACTTTGGAGTAGGGGTGATCTGTCCCTTCGCTGGCAGCCTGTGCGCGATGTTTGCGGCCAGGTATCCGGCCGCCCGAACCTTGGTAATGTCCTCCTCCGTGACGGAGGAGGCCATCCACTTGCCTCCCACTCCGGACATGCTGCGAATGGTCCTACGGAGAAGGTGAGAACTTGGGCACTGGGTCTGGAGGGTGCGAGAATGGATGAGCAGAGGAGGAAGAAGGCGTGGGTAAGAATGGGGGATCCTTGTCCCTTTATAGAGGCAGTGAAAACTGTGCACCTCCCCACTTTCCTATTAAAATCTCTTATTTTCCAAGCGCCATGTTAAAAACACGGTTGGGTTACCCGTACCCTTATTAATGGGAATCCCGTGACAAGGGGACACGATCTCTACTTCAACAAGACGTGCCAAGGAAACCGCCTCGCAATATGTGCAGTGGCCGGCTGTGAGAAAATGGCTCGAATGATGACTCGGCCATGGTGTGATGTCATGATGTCAGTAGATTTGATTTGTGAAACATTTATCTCTCTACGGAGGTATGTGAAATTTGTCTTGCAGAGCCGGACACAATCCTTGTGTTCAGAATTTATCTTGAAGTATTCGGAGATGGAACCTGCCTTGCAATGCCGAAGACAATCTGTGCGCTGGACTCATCATCATTGAAGCCTGGTTCAGGGGCTACTTAGGGAGTCCTGGATTAGGGGGTGTCCGGACAGCCGAACTGTTGGACTATGAAGCTACAAGATTGAAGACTTCGTCTCGTGTCCGGATGGGACTCTCCTTTGCGTGGAAGGCAAGCTTGGCAATTCGGATGATAGATATCCTTCTCTGTAACTGACCCTGTGTAACCCTAGCCCCCTCCGGTGTCTATATAAACCGGAGGGTTTAGTCCGTAGGACAACAACAATCATACCATAGACTAGCTTCTAGGGTTTAGCCTCTACGATCTCGTGGTAGATCAACTCGTGTAATACTCATATCCTCAAGATCAATCAAGCAGGAAGTAGGATATTACCTCCATCGAGAGGGCCCGAACCTGGGTAAAACATCATGTCCCCCGCCTCCTGTTACCATCGGCCTTAGACGCACAGTTCGGGAGCCCCTACCAGAGATCCGCCGGTTTTGACACCAACAGGCTCATCAGCAAAGGGCACCCGGGCCGGGCAGGCTTAAGAGGAAGGCGGTTAGGATTGAGACGCCGGGGCAGAGGTACAAATTAAGCTTGCTCCGTGATTATCTTTGCCGAAATGTGACAGTTTTCATTATGTCCTGGCAGAAAAAACATCCGCCGGACTATATCCGGAGACCCTGCCGACCATGCCTCAAGCAGCCGGATTCCTGAACCGGACTCACGGGTGGAGGCTGATGTGGGGGCGACGCCGAATTGCCCATCCACAGAGGATGCAGAGAGGCTTTCCGCTACAAACTCCGAAGTGGAGAGCGCCATGAATCACCGGCGCCGACGGGCCGTACTCCGCAATGGTATTTTCTCCGAGGAGGCTTTCAATGCCTTCAACTCCGGAGACGCATATATTCGCGCCGCTCAAGATGGACTTGCCAGAGCGGCGGACCAGTATGCGAAGGATATACGGGTAAGAAAATTTGATAAGTATGTGTAGTAGTAGCCCCTGAGACTTGAAACAGTTGGCACAACTGATTTAAGGATCATTGTATGCATAGGTTCTTGTAGAGAAGAATACCTATTTATCTCAAGAGCTATAGGAATGTAAGACCCAGCTGAAGGCTGCTGTTGCCGAACAAGAGGAATCAAAAAGGGCCTCTTCTGGTAGGACTTGCCTTGATAACGGAATTTGTAAGGATGTATACCAGATATTTATTCAGCATGTTTTATCTAACAAAAGATGCTACAGACAATCCCGAAGAGAATCCGAAGATTTTGGAAGATAATGAGCCACATATGCGAAGTCAGCTGAAGGCGGGCGAGCGTGTGCTGACGCAGGCTATTCAAGAGAAAAATAATCTCCAAGATGCTAATCTCCGATTGAGCATCGAATTAAAAGATGTTCGGGCTCAGCTCGATGACTCCGTGAAGGAGAACAGGAGGCTTCGACGCGGCATTTATAGTAAGTGCTTAAACGAACTATAGTACAGTTCGCCGAGGAAGCGTATTGACAGAGTTATGTCTGTAGGTATGTTGACGGGCCATCCTGAAGAGGAAATGCCCAGATCCGCAGGCGATATGCTACAAGATCTTTCACAGTTGCACGAACGAGCGCGGCAGGTGATGCGGGGTATTGCCTAGGCCTTGTGGCCATCCGCTTCCCTGCTAGGAGGCATGAGCGAGCTTGTAGAGATGCTCAAAGGAGCACGGCGGCACTTCCGGTTATGGAAGATATCAGCCTGCCGACAAGGTGCGAGGGAAGCCTGGGCCATGGTGAAGACGCGATACGCCAAGGCTGATCCGAACCATATGGCCGAAGTCGGGTGGTGGGGTTAGATGGGAAAGAGATACCCGTAAGTCTGGTATATGACCAAGTAGCGTTAGCCGCAAAGTATTCCCAACAGGATTGTAGGCTAGACAGCCTGTTGGATGGTATATAGGAAGAATATAGCCAGTCCAAGTGACTATGTAATTAAATGGACCTATGTAGTCCCTAGCCGGATTGAAAATCATTTGTCATGGCAGACCTTTTCGCTTTAGCCCCTGGACCCGATAGTCCGAAGTGTATCCGAATACCCGCACAGTTATGAAAAACCGGGGTATGCATGGAAACCAGGCGTAGGGGTCATAAGTGCTTGAACAGACAAGTACCCAAGTAGTTATGTTATATTACATGGATAGTAAGAAACATCTTCCAGAGAGAATAGTTCCGTTAGGGGTTCCTTTCCCTGGGTGCGCATGCATCGATGTGCATGTTCGAACTGCGAAGAAAAGTGCAGGAAACAAAACATCTAGGGATTCATGTTGTAATAAACGAAAACATCTTTTGTTCACCAACCGAATATTCCCTTAAGAACGCTAGCTTTCGGCTTCACCCAGTCTGAGGTACACATTCGGCTAAACCGGCAGTAACAATCACAGAGGTGCTCCCCTTATGCCCTAGCCGAATTAACGGGAACGTAGGGCATAAACACAAGAGCCAGGCAACCCAGCATGGCCAAAACTTAAGTCATATCGATGCATATAATGGTGAAGAAAAGGCACATATGGAAAGAAAACACATATGTGGCTGGCAGGAAGCCATTAAAGTAGTTATATTTAGCTTCCGTATAGGAAGCCCCCAGGTATAGTGTGCTCGCATAGCGCGGCCGGAGCGATCAAAGCATCCGTACAGTTTTTTAAGGTTGTATGTGAAAAGGAAAGAAAAAAAGGCGAGAAAGGAAGAAAGAGAACATAATTGAAGAAGCGGAGGTGAGGAGACGAACACTGAGTTCGGTACTAGGCGTAGAATCTTCGGAGTCTGGCCGCGTTCCATGGGTTCGGCTCGAGTCTGTTGTCAGATGCATTGAGCAGACGGTACGCTCCTCTGGTGAGAACTTTATCAATGATGAAGGGACCCTCCCACTTGGGTTTGAGCTTGTCCTTCTTCTTCTCGGGGAGGCGTAGAACTAGTTCGCCAATGTTATAAGTTTTGGCCCGTACTTCTCTACTTTGATACCTTCAAGCCTATTGCTGATAGAATGCGGAACGGGCTTTTGCGACGTCATGCTCCTCCTCCAAGGCATCTAAGTTGTCCTGCCGATCTAATTCGGTTTCCTTCTCTTCGTACATGCGCACACGACGTGAGTCATGGATTATGTCGCGGGGTTGCACTGCTTCTGCGCCGTACACCATAAAAATGGTGTGTATCCGGTGGTACGATTCGGTGTAGTCTGCAGCCCCCAGAGTACAGAGTCGAGCTACTCGACCCAATGCACGTCCGATTCCTTCAAGGATCGCACTACTCTGGGTTTGATGCCGCTCATGATGAGACCATTTGCATGTTCAACTTGACCGTTTGTTTGGGGTGATAGACAGAGGCGTAATCGAGCTTGATGCCCATGTTGCCGCACCAAGTTTTCACCTCATCGGCTGTGAAATTTGAGCCATTGTCAGTGATGATGCTATGGGGGACACCGCAACGGTATACGACCCCTGATATGAAGTCTATCACTGGTCCGGATTCGGCCGTTTTAACTGGTTTGGCTTCTATCCATTTGGTGAACTTGTCCACCATGACCAATAAGTATTTTTTCTTATGGCTTCCCCCTTTAAGAGGTCCGACCATGTCCAGCCCCCAGACCGTGAAGGGCCAAGTTATGGGGATTGTTTGGAGAGCGGTAGGGGGCATATGGCTCTGATTGGCGAAGAGTTGGCAACCAACGCAATGTTGGACAAGGTCATGTGCGTCTGCCCGGGCTGTCGGCCAGTAAAAACCTGTACGGAAGGCCTTGCTTACAAGAGCCCAAGCTGCAGTGTGGTGCCCGCTGAGTCCGGAATGGATTTCAGCTAAGAGCTGCCGCCCTTCCTCTTCGGAGATGCATCTTTGGAGCACTCCGGTAGTGCTTTTCTTGTAGAGCTCTCCTTCATGGACTTTGTAGGCCTTAGAACATCGCACAATACAACGTGCCTCTTTTTGGTCCTCAGGGAGCTCTTGCCTATTTAAGTAGGCTAAGAAGGGCTCGGTCCACGGGGCAATGACAGCCATGATTTCATGGGCCGAAGGTGTTATTTCGGTGGCAGAGCCTCCGATTACGTCAGATGGTTCGGAATCTGGGGTTGTATTCGAAGCCGGGCTAATATTGCCGGACTCCCCTTCCCATGCGACGGACGGCTTGAATAGCCTTTCCAAGAAGATATTAGGTGGGACGGGGTCGCGTTTAGCGCCGATGCGGGCGAGGATATCCGCCGCTTGACTATTTTCTCTGACCACATGGTGGAATTCGAGCCCCTCGAACCGAGATGACATTTTGAGGACAACATTACGATAAGACGCCATTTTTGGATCCTTGGCATCAAAGTCTCCATTTATCTGAGATATTGCGAGGTTCGAGTCCCCGCGTACTTCGAGGCGTTGGATGCCCATGGAGACTGCCATCCAAAGACCATGCAACAGAGCCTCGTATTCGGCTGCATTGTTGGAGTCTGTGTATAATATTTGGAGTACGTATTGGACCGTGTCTCTGGTGGGGGATGTCAGGACAACACCCGCTCCCAATCCGGCCAGCATTTTAGAGTCGTCGAAGTGCATGATCCAATTGGAGTACGCGCCGTACTCTTTAGGGAGTTCGGCTTCTGTCCATTCGGCGACAAAGTCAGCCAGTACTTGCGACTTAATGGCCCGTCGTGGTTTGTATGTTATGTCGAACGGAAGGAGCTCAATAGCCCATTTAGCAATTCGGCCCGTTGCCTCGCGGTTATTTATTATATCATTTAGTGGTACTTCGAAGGCCACCCTAATCGAACACTCTTGAAAGTAATGTCGTAGCTTCCGGGATTCCATGAAGACCGCGTACGCTATCTTTTGATAGTGTGGGTGCCGAGATTTGCATGGAGTGAGGACAGTGGACACGTAATATACTGGCTTTTGGAGCGGGAACTTGTGTCTGTCTGCTTCTCGTTCGATGATGAGCACTGCGCTTACAACTTGGTGTGTTGCCGCTATGTATAATAGCATGGGCTCGCAAGTATTTGGCGCGGTCGGGACTGGCTTGGTAGCCAAGAGTGCCTTTATTTCTTCCAGTCCGGCCGTGGCCGCATCCGTCCACTCGAAGTGTTCGGTGCATCGAAGAAGGCGATAAAGAGGTAGTGCCTTTTCTCTTAATCGTGAGATGAAGCGGCTTAAGTCAGCCACACATCCAGTTAGTTTCTAAATCCGCTTGAGGTCTATTGGGATAGCCAACTATGACAGAGCTCAGATTTTTGCCGGATTTGCTTCAATTCCTCTATTGGAAACGATGAAGCCGAGCAATTTCCCGGAGGGTACACCGAAGACACATTTCTTCGGGTTGAGCTTGATGTCGTATGTTCCAAGGTTGTCGAACGTGAGCCTCAAGTCATCTATTAAAGTTTCAATGTGTCTTCTTTTAATGACCACGTCGTCTACGTAAGCCTCTACTGTTTTGTCGATTTGTTTTTCCAGGCATGTCTGAATCATGCATTGATTGGTTGCGTCGGCGTTTTTGAGCCCGAAAGGCATGGTGTTAAAACAGAAGGGGCCGTATGGCGTAATGAAGGCCGTTGCGGCTTGGTCGGACTCCGCCATCTTGATTTGGTGGTATCCGGAATATGCATCGAGGAAACAAGATGAGTCATGTCCTGCGGTGGCATCGATGATTTGATCAATGCGGGGGAGGGGGAAGGGATCCTTGGGGCAAGCCTTATTGAGGTCCTTGAAATCGACACATAGGCGCTAGGATTTGTCCTTCTTTGGTACCATTACTAGGTTTGCTAGCCAATCCGGATGTTTGATGTCTCTGATGAATCCGGCCTCGAGTAGCTTGGCTACCTCTTCTCCCATGGCTTGCCGCTTAGGCTCTGAGAAGCGCCTAAGAGTCTGCTTGACTGGCTTGTATCCTTTCAGTATATTGAGGCTCGTCCGCGGGTTTGAAAGAGGTGGACTTGGGTCGCTTGTCGAGTATCACATCATCTCTATCCACTGTGGCTCGCAGCGTTGTTAGTTCTTCGACTGCGAGGGCTTCTGATAATGCCTCCAGGGCTAGTGCGGCAGTTTTATTTTCGGCATGGAGTGCGACGTCCGGATCACTGGCTAGAGTGATTATTCCATTGGGCATGGGCATTTTGAGCTTCATGTACCTGTAATGGGGTATAGCTTGGAAGCTCGTGAATGTGTCCCGCCCTAAGAGGGCGTGGTATCCGCTGCTGAACGGGGCCACTTGGAATGTAATTTCTTCAGACCTGTAATTCTCCGACATGCCGAATACCATATCCAGTGTGATTTTCCCTGCACATCGAGCCTCCCGACTAGGGATAATTCCCCTGAAGGTCGTGCTGCTTCGCTCAATGCGGCTCTTGTCAATTTCCATCTTGTTGAGGGTTTCCTCGTAGATGAGGTTTAGTCCGCTTCCGCCATCCATGAGCACTTTAGTGAGTCGGAAGTTGTCCACGATTAGACTGAGGACCAAAGTGGCTGGTGCCCGGACTGTTCGGAATTGAGGTTCGTCACTGGCATTGTAAGTTATAGCCATGTCGTTCCACGGATTTATTGTTTCCCCGTGGCAAACTTTGGCGAGACTGCATTGAGCTCGCTTGCGCCTATTATTTGAGGCGAAAGTCCCGAAGACTGTCAATACCGTATTGTTATTTCCGACGGGATGTTGCTATGCTATGTGATTTATGAGGAGATCCTCGCTGCTCTTTGCTATCTGCCGGAGTATCCAACATCCTCTAAGGCTATGTGTTGGCTGGTATCCAGTGTGCTGTGAATTTTGCATGGCCCATTGAGCCATTCCTCCAATACGGTTCCGCGCCTTGCATCGGGCTTTGATTTTTTGGTAATTGAATCGGGTAACTTATGAGAGTTCGCCCTTTTAGTTTGGACGAAGGTTTTAGTGAGAGCCGGATTATCCCAGAAGTTTGTTTGGATTTTCCAAGCGCTTTCCATTGCGCAGTATTTCTGCACTATGGCCGCTAAGTCAGCAAAGTGTACTATGTCACGGCGACCTATAGCATTGAGGATCCCTTTGTCCGTGCAATTTTTGCAAAAGAGGGAGATTGCGTCCTCCTCGCGACAATCCTTGACCTTGTTTATCACAAGGAGGAATCTGGCCCAGTAATGATGTACTGTCTCTTGGGGCTCTTGTCTGATATGGGAAAGATTGATTATATCTGGGTGGATGGGCGGATTTAAGTCCGAATCCTGACCCGATCTGAGACCCAGGGGCAGAGAAGCTTCCGAGCTTGGCGGCTCGGGCTCCGGGATGTTGCCTAATTTTTCTGGCCCGCCGCACGATTCTAAGTTCGGGGTTTGGGTCATGTCCTCCCACAAACGGGTATCCGGCTTGGAGAGCTCAGGAATCCGGGCATAGTTCGTCCTCAAGATAGAGGGAGAATCCATACGTTGTTCTTCCACGACCGCTATCTCATGGGTGACCGGCGGAGAGTTAATCTCCCTTTGGTCGGGTTTAAGCCCAATCCGATCATAGTCCGTAGCGACACCCAGAGCGGCAATGCGATCCAAGAGCTCATTAAGGGAGGAGAGCTCCATTGGATCCATCTGTTCGGCAAGTTCCGAATCGACATGGAGGCTGTTTTTGATGACCTGAGAAGTCATCGTCGGCGTGAGAGCCGATCG